>NC_139521.1:30218265-30403265 GCF_947247035.1 Vipera ursinii
AAGAGGAATTGCCAATAAATAGAACAATTTAGCAAAGGAGGAGAAATAAAATATAAATAATTTATAATGAAACAAAATTAAATATATTATAATGTATATAATAAGATATATTATAATGTCTGTATAAAACCAACAATAAAAATAATACATGGACAATAAATAATGCTAAATAGGTGAATCTAATGGGCATAATCAAGGGACATATTGCACTTTCTTTTATTTTACTTCCAAAACAATTAATATTACTACTATTCCTGCCACTTTTTTCCAGATAGGCCCATTTTATCCAGGCAGACTTTACGTTTTAAAGCTTAAACCTTAAATAATCTTGCAGAAATCTTATATGAAGTTGAACTTGGGTCATGCACCAATTTACCTTAGTTTGGAATGAATCCAGTCAAATTCTTAGGCAATCATTCAGGTTCAAAACTGTATTCCCAGTGTCAGTCTGTGACTCAAGGCTGGATATTTGAAGATAGAGGCAAGGATATGGATTGCTATCTTTAAGTATCGACTGGTATTAAATTTAACCTTTTGGAGTTGGATCTCCTTATTTTGATAAACTCATGTCAATTTTCAGAGTCATCTTTTGGAGACTAAACTCCAAACATATACTTTTTTCTAAAGGCACTCTTGGCACTAGGATTAATCATGCTGGATCCAATATAAAGAAAAGATTAAAGAATATGGTTCACCAAATAATAATAATAATGATGATGATGATGATGATGATGATGATGATGATGATGATGATGATGATGTTAAAAGTTGGAAGGGACCTTGGAGGTCTTCTAGTCCAACCCCCTGCTCAGGCAGGAAACCTTATACCATTTCAGAAAATGGCTGTCCAGTCTCTTCTTAAAAACTTCCAGTGTTGGAGCATTCACATCTTCTGGAGGCAGGTTTTTCCTCTGATTAATTGTTCTAACTGTCAGGAAATTTCTTCTTAGTTCTGGATTGCTGCTGTCTCTGCTTAGTTTCCATCTTGCTTATCTATGTACAGAATCTAGAAACTGACCAAATGAAGTCTTTCTTTTCATATTGAATTATGACGTATATGTTAATATATGCAATTTTTTTCTCAAAGTATTAAATAAGAAGACAATAATGACAACTTCAGAATCAGAATAATGCTGGAAGAACCTTGGAGGTCTTCTAGTCCAAACTCCAGCTCAAGCAAGAGACCCTATACCATTTCAAACAAGCGACTGTCCAGTCTCTTCTTAAAACCCTCTGACGGCAAGCTGTTCCAATGGTTAATTGTTCTCACTGTTAAGAAGTTTCTCCTTAATTCCAGGTTACTTCTCTCCTTCATTAGTTTCCATCCATTGTTTCTTATCCTGCCCTCTGGTGCTTTGGAAATTAAGTTGATTCCCTCATCTTTGTGGAAACCTCTCAGATACCAGAGTACTGCTATCATATCTCCCCTTGTCTTTCTTTTCTCTAAACTAGCCAAACCCAAACCTTGCAACCGTTCTTCATATGTTTTTGTCTCCAGGCCTTTAATCATCTCAGTTGCTCTTTGCACTTTTTCCAAAGTCACGACACCTTTTTTGTAATTTGGTGAATTACAAAAACTGGATGTAGTATTCCAGGTGTGGCTTTCCTAAGGCTTTATAAAGCAGTACTAATACTTCACATGATTTTGATTCTATGCCTCTGTTTATACAACCAAGCTATTCTATTGGGGGATGCAGCTGATTGCATGGTACTGGGGAGGGACATTCAACTTTGCAATATTGTTTCTGTTTCCATTTTGACTGTGCTGATACTATGTAACCAGTAAACATGTTCTTTGAGGAAAATTGAAGCCTCAGAGTTTTGATTTGTTTGGTCTTGTCTATTGGAACCTTGACACTGGATAGAAAACTATATTCATAAACACTAATGTTATCAAACAAAACATGAACAAATATACTCACCTCATTGCTGATAGTGTGCAATGTAAGAAAATCTTTGGGAAAATTTTTCTGTCTTGCCTGAATAAGGAACCTGCAATCCACTGAAATAAAATTGGAGTTTCTTATTAAGCATGCATTCTGATTGAAATAATTTTGTGAGCAGCAATAGCTGCTCATTAAAGCTCAGGAACAAATTTGAGCAGAAAGAGCAAAGCCAAGGGAATTTCATGAAAGAAGCAAAATTAGAACTACGTGAATCTTTCTTCACAGAAATGAGCAGCAACTAATTTCAATAAATGAGGTAGAGCAGTAAGTAGTCAGGAAAAACATTGTTTTAATTACTTGCTGTTTTCTTAAAGTATACCCATGTAGTTTCAGTCTCTCTATTTCTTCAAAAAAAGGCACCCAGGAGTCTGCTTTCTTGTTTATTGCACTATTCTTATACGGTTTGAGAAATTTTAAAGCAATCTAGTGACCCAGTTTATTTGTTCCTACTGCTATCTACAATTCTGTGGTTTTTGGGGGGGCGGAGCCAACTGTCAGAGCGGGCGGCTGTGTGAACGGAGCTCTCTCCTCGCACAACCTCTCACCCAGTGTTCGCGGGGGCTTTTCGGAGCTTCAGGAGGTCCTGTAGGGACATTCGAAGTTGCAGGCAGCCCGGAGAACCTTCATGAGCGGCAGTTCGTGTTGAAGATCCGGAGAAAGTCTGATGCGAGCGAACCGGGGAGAAGGAGGCCAGTAATGGCCGACATGAAGATCTGACAGAGGGACGGAGCTAGCACGTAAGCAGCGGGACAACGGTAGAGCGGAGCTGACGGAGAGTGTATCCGAATATTAAATAGGAAGCGCTTGTGAAAGAGGTACTGGTTCGAAGTGGGAGCCTCACGGAGAGGGAATAAGCGGCGATAGAAGTCTTGAGGGAGGCGTTTGGCAAAAACAGCAAGGGAAAGAAAGCCGAAGACTATATGACTGTATTCTAGCTGGAAAAAAGCTACAACAAGTCAAAGTCTGAGCTTTGGAGCCTTAGAGACTGAACTCTGGATTGTCGGGCGTGGAAAGCGATCAGCTTGGTCTAGTCTGGTCTATCCTGGTAAATTTTGAATTTGTGAACTTTTGAAACTTTTGAAATTCTACTCTACTTGTCACGGGCGGCCATTTGATATAGCAATTTAGTAACTGGAGGTTTGTTTAGTGGGACACCTACTGGTCTTTGACAGCAGAGGAAGACGGAAAAGGTGCCAATTTCTGCGCCGGAAACGGGGGGGGGGAAAGAAGAAGAACGTGACTTTGATTATATTCATACTATAGAATTTTATTATATAAATTGCTTAGTTGGTAATAAGTATCTGGTGGTAACTGTTTTATATATCTTTTGTCATAGAGTTAAAAGGTTTATATAAGACTCAGGGTATTATACATTGATAAAACGCTGTTAAAATTGGGGAAACATGACAAGTATCTCGGGAGCAACTAAGCCTAGCGCTGGCAAAAAGGCAGCAGCACAGGGACAGGGGATGGCCTCAAGTCCCTCCAATCAGAAATCTATAGAGGATATGCTGCAAAGGGAAAGATCTAACTCGAATTCCTTTAAAGATTTACATGCCCTTTTGCAAAACCTACACGAGGCAATGGCCAAAAACCACGAGGAGATGAAGAGAGAAATAGGCCAAATAAGAAACGACACTGGTGAATTAAAGGGGAAAATCCAAGCGATAGATGATAAATTTGAAGGGATTCAACAGCAATTAGTCAAAAATGAACAAAGACTTCAAGATATGGAAGCTAGAATGGAAAAAGAGGAAAAGAGAGTAGATGATTTAAATGAAACACTCCTTCAGGCTAATAAGGAATTAGAAACAACAGTCATTTTTCTGGAAGCAGAAAAGGCTGCTCATTATCTACGCTTCCAGAACGTTCAAGAAAAAAGAGGGGAAGATCTGTTGGTCATGATGGCAGAACTGATGGCAAAGGCACTCGGTGTAGGGAAGGAGGAAATGCTGGCGGAAATTGATGAAACATACAGGGTCCAAACTAATTATGCGAGAAGGCACAACCTCCCAAAAGAAGTACATGTAAGGTTAGTTAAAAAATCAATTCGGGATGAGCTTCTGCATAGATCTAGAGAGGAACCATTAGAATTTCGGGGCCAACCAATCACCATCCTTAAACAGATACCTAAAAGGATGAGGGATCTGAGACGCGGCTATCAATTCTTAACATCCAAACTAATAAGAGAAAATGTAAACTTTAGATGGCTAACTCCAGAGGGTATTCTTGTTACGTGGCAGGATAGAAGGCATAGACTGGACACGATAGAGAAGGCAGAAGATTTTTACAAACGCCACTTCCATAGCCAAGAGGAAGTAGATTTAGAAGATCAAGATGGAAGGGAGGTAAGAGAAAGAGATACAATACGTGTGGCAATGGATGGGAAGATCTTAGCTACAGAGGATAGAAGGAACAAATCCGGTGAGTTAACAGAGAAACATGGAACTAGAGACAAGGAAGAGAGAGAGCCCCAAATCACGAGATCCACAAAAACCAGAAATAAGTAAGATGAAGGGAGGTGAGTGTAGTATTATGTCTGTGAATATTAATGGATTGAATTCGCCAGTGAAAAGGCGGAAATTTTTTAATAGGCTTATTCACCAACAATTGGATATCGTGGCAATACAAGAAGTCCATATAAAGGAACAACAAAAATATTTGTTAGTACAACCAAGAATAGGGAACCTATTCGTTTCCTTAGACCGACACAAGAAAAAGAGAGGAGTGGCACTATATGTAAACCCAAAATTGACTGCAAAACTAATTTATAACGATAAAGAGGGTAGAATACTGATAGTCGAGGTTATAATAAATCACAGGAAGGTCATGATGGTAGAGATATATGCCCCAAACCATAACCAAGAACAATTTTTCAAAACACTTCACAATAAGATATGTAGCATTGATTATGAGGAGATTTGTTTAATAGGAGATTTTAATGCTATCCTAGATATAAATTTGGATTATATGGGAAAGACGCTTAGGAAAAAGAAGAGAAGAACTCTACCGAGATCTTTTCTTAACTTGGCTGAGGAACTAAATATCCAAGATGTCTGGAGGGAAAGAAATCGTAAGGCTAGACAATATACATATTACTCCAACCGACATAACTCATGGTCTAGAATAGACATGGTGTGGATGACGAAAGAAATTAGTTCAGAAATAGATGAGGTACATATAGCGACAGGTACTTGGGCAGATCACAATCCTATTAAACTTATCTGGAAAGGTTCCAAAAAAATATCCAGATGGACGCTTCAAAGAGCAATTTTAAAAGAAGACGAATTCAAATCTAAGATGGAGAGAGAACTAAGTTTTTTCTTTAAGGAAAATAAAGCTATAGACACCTCAGTACAAAACAATTGGGATACAGCTAAGGCTGTGATGAGAGGGGTAGCGAGGGCATATATGGTATATAAAAATAAGGGGAAAAGACAACAACGGGAAAGATTAGAAGAGGAATATAAGAGCTTAGAAGTTACACTCCAACAAGATCCACAAAAAGAGAATATCAAGCAATCTATGGATCTGATTAAACACAAACTTAACATTCTAGACAAAGAGAAATTGGCACAACAATTGAGAAACACGAAACAAAATTTTTTTGAAAATGCAAATAAACCGGGCCGGTGGCTCGCATACAAATTGGGAAAACAAAAGGGGAAAAACTGGATTCACGAACTACGAGATGAGGAAGGGAGAATATTCCACCAGGAGGAAAAAAAAAAAATTATAGCCCAGGAATTTTATGAACGTTTATATAAAGAAGATAGCCAGGCAAGTGTGGAGAAAATGGAGGAATATTTTCAAAGAGCCAAACTACCTAAGGTCACAGAAGATACCAGAAATATGTTAAACGAGGAAATTCGACTATCTGAGGTGATAAAAGCTATTAATGCACAAAAGAATAATAAAGCATCGGGACCCGACGGTCTTCCATCAGAGATTTATAAAGAATTACAAAATATCCTAGCTCAACCCCTAGTGGAGGTATTTAACGCAGTATTAGAAGGCGCAAGGACGCCTAAATCTTGGCTAGAGGCAAACATAACCCTTATTCCGAAAGATAACACAGACCATACATTAATCCAAAATTACAGACCCATATCACTTCTTAACTCGGACTACAAGATATTTACATCAATTATAGCGGAACGATTGAAACGATTTCTGAATGATTTCATACACGCAGATCAAAATGGTTTTCTCGCTAAGAGACACACTAAGCACAACATTAGAATAATATTAGATACATTGGAGTACTATGAATTACATAGCGAACAACAGATGGCATTACTTTTCTTAGACGCCCAAAAGGCATTTGACAATGTTAAATGGTCTTTTTTGTGCCAACAGCTTAGCTTTATGAATATGGGTGAAAAATTTATAAATATAATTAGGGCAATTTATGACAATCAGGAAGCAAAAATAATTATTAATGGGGAAGCATCTAGTAAGTTTCAAATTCAAAAGGGAACACGGCAAGGCTGCCCCTTATCACCGTTGCTGTTTATATTGACTCTTGAAGTATTAACGAGAACTATAAGAAACGACCCAAAGATAAAAGGATTAACCATTAAAAAGGAAACCTTTAAATTGCAAGCTTTCGCGGACGATCTAGTTTTTATTATGGAGGATCCATGTCAGACGGGACCAAAGCTATTGGAAGAATTATCTAAATATGGTGAGGTTGCCGGACTGCGAATAAATAGAAATAAGACCAAGATGATTGTTAAAAATATGACCAATAAACAAAAAGGTAATCTGGCCGAAATCACGGATATAGAAATAGTCAAGAAAATAAAATATTTAGGGATTAACATTACGGCTAGATGCACTTCACTCAAAAAGGATAATTATGATAGTGTAGTGAATCAAATAAAAGGTGACCTGGAAAGATGGGGAAACCTAAAACTCTCATTATTGGGAAGAATCGCTGTCATTAAGATGAATATTCTGCCTAAAATCCTGTTTCTGTTTCAGAATATCCCAATTCAACTCGACTCTAAATTTTTTCGAAATTTGGATAAATTATCACTAAATTTTATTTGGCAGGGGAAAAAACCAAGAATTAAATTGAAATATTTACAAGACACGAAGGAAAATGGGGGTTTTGGATTGCCAGACTGGGAATTATATTACCACGCCGCGGCCCTGAGCTGGATTAGAGAATGGGTAATCTTGAGAAATAGAAGACTATTAACTTTAGAGGGTCACGATTTGCAATATGGCTGGCATGCTTTCCTATGGACGGAGAAACAAGGTCTTTTCTCGCATTTTCAAAGACACCGGATCAGGCAAGCGCTACTCAATACTTGGAAAAAAATTAGATCTCACAATTACACCAAAATACCGGTCTGGCTATCCACCCTTGAAGCGATAGTTTACCCAAATCTGTTTGATTTGGGTAACATAATCTCATACAAGGATATTCTGAATGAGGAGGGGGAATTGAAACTTAGGAATGAACTAGAATTACAAGGTATAAAACTCGATTGGTGGGCCTACTTACAAATCCAATCGAGATTTAGGAAGGATAAAAATGAATGGGGGATATATACCTCTGAAACAGCATTGGACAAAATATTATTGGGACCGGACTCTAAACAAATAAGGAATTTTTATAAATTACTTTTGGGATATAAGCTGTTTGAAGAGCAAGTGAAAGACCCCATGTTGATCTGGGCTAACAATTTAGGACATAACATCGACCTAGATACTTGGCAAACAATTTGGGATAGGAATAAAAGGATAACACTGGCCTCATCGTATAAAGAAAATTTATTTAAAATGTTTTACCGATGGCATCTCCCCCCAGCCCGCTTAGCAAAAATGTACACAACAGTATCTCCCAAATGTTGGAAGTGTTCTGAAGAGATAGGCACATACTTCCACACGTGGTGGTCTTGCAGTAAAACACAAAAATTTTGGAGAATGATTTGGATTTGGCTGAAAGAAATATTGAAACAAGATCTGGAGTTTAGTCCAGAACTTTTCTTGTTGGGAATCACGAAAGAGAAATATCCTAAAGATGTGCTATACTTAACGATCCATATTATCACAGCAGCTAGAATATCATTTGCGCAAAAATGGAAAAAGAATGAGATCCCAGGACAAAAAGAGGTTATTAGGAAAATTTGGGATTGCGCTGAAATGGACAGATTAACTTTGGAATTAAAGAATAAAGATCAATCAGACTATTATAGAATTTGGAACAAATTGTATCTTTGGATGGATAAAAAGAAAGGTCTCTATTAGGTTTTACAGACTAGCTCACTGTTTTAAATATTGTGGTATTTCACCGATTTGTAATCTAAGTGTATTTAAGTGTATTTTTGATGTACATATATACATGTATATATATATATATTTAAACATTGTAGACAAAAAGGTTTGTCAGCTCGCTGGTACTGTGTCCAATGTTTTTAAATAATAAATTTAATAAAAAAAATTAAAAAATAAAAATACAATTCTGTGGTTTTTCATTTTGGAATCCTAGACTTGTACCTCCAAATCCATACTGGTGCCTTGAATCATTCTCACTGCAATTCTCAAAAGACATATTTGTAAAATTTCCAATTGAAATGTGTATCTTGAATTTTCGCTGAAATCAGGGGTTCATAATTTGTATATGTATGTCTGGATCTGGCCAAAACTAAATTAGATTTCTTAATTTTAATGTCAATTAATTAAATACAATTGTGTGACTAAGCTCCTATATTTAGAATTTCTGCTCAGTCATATAAGAATTACAGATTGGCTGTAACTTTGAGGGAGCACTAGAAACTACATAGAAAGTTTTATGGGTCACAGTTTGTGGACCTTCAGCGACCATTCTTTGTATGTTTTAGCTTCCAGTCACCTCCTCATCTTTGTTGCTCTTCTCTGTACTCTTTCTAGTGTCTCAACCTTGACGTGTAATCCATTTGGTCCTGGTGATTTGAACTCGTATAGGGTGGACCATTTTCTTGCCTATCTTAATGTGTTTCTAATCTGTTTTTTACTGTACTATTTTTGACAGGTTGGATTATTTTCTCCCTTTGTGTAAAAACGGATGCAAAAAATGATTTAAGTAGTTCTGTTTTCTCCCTGTTGCTTATCACCTTCTTGCCACTTTCTCTCACTAATGGACCAATATTTTCTTAACCTTTTTCTTATTTTTTACATGTTGAAAGAAGCTTTTTTTGTTATTTTTGACTTGCCACAAGCCTTAGTTCATTTTGAGCCTTAGCTTTCCTCAGTTCATCTTTGCAGGCTCAGGCTCAAGGTATTTGCTGATATTCTGCCTTAGTTATGTGCCCTACTTTCCACTTTTTATACTTGTATTTTTTGTCTTTCAATTTATCAGTGGGTTCTTTATGCAGCCATGCTGGTTGCTTTTGACAGCTGTTATTTTTCTTCTTTGTTGGTATTGTGCTAGACTGGGCATTTAGAATCTCACTTTTCAAAATTTCTCAGGATTTTTGAGTTGTTTTTCCCCTTGAGGATTCTCATCCATGGAATCCTTCCCAAGCTCTCTCCAACTTTATTGAAATTAGCTCTGTTAAAATCCAAGACTTTAGTTTGACTATGTTCTATTTTTTGTGCTTGCATAATGTTGAATTCCAATATTGCATGATCACTCACTCCTGCAGCTTCAACACCTTCTATCTGTTAGTGAGTATTAAATCCAATATGGCTGATCCCCTAGTTCCCTTCTCTACTTTTTCAGAGACAAAGTTGTTTGCTAGGTTTATCAGGGATCTGTATGATCTTCTACATGGTGCAGAGTTTGTCCCCCCAGTTGCTGTCAGAGTAATTAAAGTCCCCCATTACTATTGTGATGTACTTCCTACATACACCTATGGCAATTGTTATGTATGGGGGTTTTAGCAACAGCTCGACAATTACCACAAGGTGGTGCTGTACCATTACTGTATTGGCTGGTTAGCTTTCAGCGGGAGATTCGGATTAATGGATTGGCCAAGAGTGTACCTGGCAAGGTATATAAGGGGTACAGGTAACCCCCTTTGTTCAGTTCTGTGCTACCCACAATAAAGAGCTGATGCTGTACTCTTCTGCCTGCTGTCTGCCATGCAGTCCAGAACCCAGTACACAATAGTGACGACGAAGGTGGGATGCTGCTTCACTCAGAGCTGAAATCACTAGCTGAAGTCACTAGGAAAGGAGGAGAAGAGTATCTTTCTCCAATTCCCTTCTATCGAAGCAGCATCACAGGACTGAACACAGCATGGCAAAATTTGGTCAGATCTGCAAATTCAACGTCAGCCATCCCGAATGCTGGGAATTGCATCTGGGCCAGGTCGAGGGATACCTGCTGGTCAACCAGATCACTGAAGACCATTTTAAAGCAGCAGCCCTGCTGTGTGTCAGTGGGCCAGCCGTTTATGATATAGCTGTTGGGCTGTGCCCACCGGCAGCTGTCGGAACTGTTTACTACAATGATCTCACAGCTAAACTAAACAAGCACTTCATGCCACGAAGGTCTGAAATGTTCTGGCATTACAAGTTCGTCCAGCGGGTCCAGTTACCAGGTGAACCGACAGCCGACTTTATAGCGGCTGTGCAACAAGCCACCCTTCTCTGTAAGTTTCCCGATTTAGAAGAGCGGCTTTGTGACCGAATTGCTTTTGGTCTAAGCGAGAAGCGGCTGCAGCAGAAATTGCTTGCGAAGCCAACTATGAGTCTCCAAGAGGTGCTGGATGAGGTCCTGGCACATGAGGCAGCCAGCGACTCAGGCCAGACCACGCACCAACCCAGCAGCAGCTCTGGGGGATCAGTCCACCATGAAAGCGCTGCGTACAGCGGAGATGACGAAGATGAAGTGGCTGAAATAGACGCGGTACACTGGAGGCTGGACAATTGACAAAACCAAAAGCGCAGAGACCAGGGGGCCCATCGGAGGCCAACGCTATCGAAAAAATACACCGGAGGGTTTGGCGCCAAAACTGCCTCTGGAGAAGGAGTGACCAGTCCCAAGTGTGCCAGCTGCGGAGGAAACCATGCAAGGGTGGCCTGCAGATTTCGCTCGGCTAAGTGTCGGGTCTGCGGGAAAACAGGCCACATCACAGTGGTCTGTTGGAGTCATTTCCAGGATGAGGATGCATCGCCAAAAGGTACTGCAAAACCCCTAGTGACCGCCTCAAATTCCTTCATGCATTTGAGAGCCATATCCCACACTGGGGTCCATCGGTTGATCACCCCCAAAATTAAACTAGAGGTCCATTTGCAAGGCATTCCTTGCAAGATGGAGGTCGACTCTGGGTCTGCCATCTCTATAATTTCTTATGAGACGTTTAAACAAGTGTGCGGCCGGAGCAAGCAGTGGGCACAATTAAGACCGACCAGTCTTAAACTAAGTGATTTTCAAAATGCACCCATCATAATTAAGGGGGAGGCCACCCTGTTGGTGGGGTTCAGAGAGTTCCATGGGCATTTGGACATCTTAGTAGTCGAGGGCCGGAGGACTAGCCTAGTGGGGCTGGACTGGTTTGGGGCTCTGGGCATAGGGATCTCTGGGATCCATAGCACCCAGGCCAAGAGCCTCAAATCCGTCTGCAAAACATTTGCAGATGTATTCGATGGCAAGTTAGGAAACGGGCCACCCATTAAATTCAAATTTTGAGAGTCC
The DNA here is from genome assembly GCF_947247035.1 of Vipera ursinii. Classification (NCBI taxonomy): domain Eukaryota; kingdom Metazoa; phylum Chordata; class Lepidosauria; order Squamata; family Viperidae; genus Vipera; species Vipera ursinii. The sequence continues at coordinate 30,229,846 of NC_139521.1, forward strand.
CCTTCGCTCTCAACCACAAAATTGAGAACAAATTAGATAGGCTAGTGGAGCAAGGGGTGTTAGAGGCAGTAGAAGGGGGAGAGTGGGAGACCCCTATAGTCACCCCACTGAAGGCTAACAGAGAGGTGAGGATCTGTGCTGACTATAAGTGCTCTGTGAACCGGGCCCTTAATCCGCACGCTTACCCAGTTCTGACAGTAAGCCATGTCCTCGTCTCTCTCCAGGGTGGCACCATCTTTGTGAAGCTGGATCTCGTGCAGGCATACCAGCAGCTCCCAGTTACCAAGGAGACGGCAGATGCCCAAACCATAGTAATGTACAGAGGAGCTTTCAGAGTTAACTGTTTGCAGTTTGGTGTCTCTGTAGCTCCAGGAATTTTTCAGGAGGCAATGGAGAAGACTCTGAAGGGCATTCCGGGAGTGTGCCCTTACTTTGATGATGTCCTCATCACTGGAAGCTCTGAGGAGGTATTGGCTGAGCGACTGCAGATGCCCAAACCATAGTAATGGTTTGGGCATCTGCAGATTCCGCAGATTCTGCTCTGCAGGGCTCAAACTCAAAAAAGACAAGTGCAGCATTGGGGTGACATCGACAGAATTCCTAGGGTTCAGGATTGATGCCAGGGGAATCCACCCTGCAGAATCCAAGGTAAGGGCAATAAAAATGGCCCCTACCCCTAGAAACAAGGGGGAACTGCAAGCATTCTTGGGGCTCCTTAATTTTTACCACTCATTCCTTCCACACAAAGCAGCCATAGCAGAGCCTCTGCAAAGGCTCCTAGACAAGAAGGCTGCATGGAACTGGACCAAGGTCCACGACAAGAGTTTTAAAAACCTTAAGGAACTACTATCCAGTAACTCCTCTGTCACCCACTTCATAGAGTCAAAGCCCATCTGCATCGCTTGTGATGCATCTCCCTATGGAGTGGGCGCAGTGTTGAGACATTTAGACGAGAACGGGGAACAGGTGCCCATTGCATACTACTCCTGCACATTGTCTGGGGCAGAAAGGAATTATGCCCAGATTGACAAAGAAGCCCTGGCTATAGTGGCCAGGGTCAAAAAATTCCATGATTATCTCTATGGCAGGAATTTCACCATATTCACAGATCATAAGCCTTTATTGGGGTTGTTCACAACAGACAAACAAACCCCTCAAATTCTGTCACCTATGATGCTCAGATGGTCCATATTCATATCTGCATACACTTACAAACTGGTTCACAAACCAGGTAAAGAGATGGGCCATGCAGATGGGTTAAGCAGGTTGCCCTTAGCAAATTCAGACCCTGATCTGGTGTCTGCAGCCCAAATTCTGACCATTCAGGATCTACCCGAGTGACCTTTACAGGCAAAAGACATAGCCGCTGAAACAGCAGCAGACAGAATTCTGACTAGATTTCAGTCGTGGGTGGTCACGGGGTGGCAAGAAAAGAGTCCAGGCCCGGAATTCCAGCCTTACTTTAACTGTCTGCTCACAAGGGTTGCCTTTTGTGGGGAAGTAGAGTCATTATTCCTGAGACACTGAGAAACAAAGTCATTAGATTTCTACACGAAGGACACCTGGGCATAGTCAGGATGAAAGCATTAGCTAGGAGCTACCTGTCATGGCCAGGGTTAGATAAGGCCATAGAGGAACAAGTTAATAGTTGTTATGACTGCCAAAGGTCCAGACCAGAGATGCCCCATGCACCTGTACACAAATGGGAAGCTACACACAACCCCTGGTCCAGAGTTCACATTGATTACGCTGGTCCTTTCCAAGGCCAGCTGTTCCTAGTGGTGGTAGACAGTCATTCCAAATGGCTAGAGGTGATACCAGTCAATAGCATGACTATGGCCAAAACTATCCAAGTGCTCAGGGGGCTCTTTGTCACACATGGCCTCCCTGATATATTGGTCTCAGATAATGACAGAATAGCTGCAAGGACTGACCCTGGATTGGGTCAACCAGGAACTCTGAGCCAGGACTTTACCACTGCTGTCCCTGTTCTGTTCCAGCCTACTACCAGCCCTGCAGAAAAGTCAGGGACAACCCCTTTTCAAAAGTCAATATGATGGAAGTAAGCCTGCCAAATTTATTTACACAAAACACATCCAAAACAAAGCAAACAGAGCAAAACAAATACGAATGACTAAATCAGAAGCTGTTCAAACGGTTGCCTTCAGCAACCAGCACCTCCCACACATTCCCCTTTTAAACAGTTTCAAGGCGTGGCTTCTCTTTGCCTCTTCCCGAGGTGCCCCATTGCCTTCCTTTGTTTACTCCTGCTTGTCTGCCTCCTGCTTCGGGCATCCTTGAACAAGGCCAGCTGTGGGTCATCTTCGTCCAAGCTGTCAGGCTCACACAGCTGGGTCTGAGGAGCTCTGCGATGCCTCAGAACTGTCCTTTGCAGGCTCTCCAATCCTCTCCTCCTCCTCCTCCTCAGAATTGTCCGATTCAACTGCTGAACTCACAGGCTGACACTGAATCACAACAGTCCTGGGTGAAGAGCAAACTCTGAGGCAGTCTTCCAGAGCTCACAGGCCACCTGTTTATCTCACAGACTATGTTCAATCTTGATGGGGAACAGGCCTAGAGTGAAGTCATGGTTTGTCATTAACCATTGTAGCTGTAGGAAAATAGTATGCATGGTATTTTGTATTAGATATATTGTTTGTTCTTTTAAGGGGGAAGGGGTGTTATGTATGGGGGTTTTAGCAACAGCTCGACAATTACCACCAGGTGGTGCTGTACCATTACCGTATTGGCTCGTTAGCTTTCGGCGGGAGATTTGGATGAATGGATTGGCTGAGAGTGTACCTGGCAAGGTATGTAAAGGGTAATAGTGACCCCCTTTGTTCAGTTCTGTGCTACCCACAATAAAGAGCTGATGCTGTACTCTTCTGCCTGCTGTCTGCCATGTGGTCCAGAACCCACTACACAATAGCAATGTCATTTTCCCCCTTTTATATTGACCCAAATGCATTCAAGATAGTTTTCATCATTGTTGTGCTCTATTTCTGTAGAGATGTAGTTATTTCTTATGTAGAGAGCAACTCCACCTCCTCTTTTATTTGGTCTGTTTCTTTTAAATTTAAATCTCTCTAGCTGTGTGTTCCATTTGTGAGTTTCATCTCACCAAGTTTGTGTGATGGCAACAATATCATATCTGCCCTCATTTACCTGAATTTCTAATTCATCCTGTTTATTGCTCATACTCTGTTCTTTGGTGTATAGACATTTAAATCCTTTATAACTGACCCTGTGTTTACTTTCTATATAACCTATGTGTTGCCTGAGTTCCCCTATTTCCTTACCACCTGTTTGATTAGTGGTCTTGGTTTGGCACTCACTATTAAAAGCTTGATTTTGCTTGACAGCAAGGTTGATATTCTTTTTTTTATTGAAAAGTTTTAACATACAGTTTATCTTTAACAGTCCCCCCACCCCCTCCCTTCTCCCTCCCCCTACCTCTCCCCCCTCCCCCCCTCCCCCCGACTTCCCAGAGCTAAATACAAGGTATATATAAAAAAAGCAATTGTAAACAACCATATACTAACAACCATAAACTCTAAAATCCATCACTCTCTAGCTTATATAGGATAAGACAAACCTTAGTAATATTAAATATATATAGAGAAGCTAAAAGAGAAAAAAAAAGAAAGAAGACTTATTCAAATGCTACATGAAACTTCTTAACCCTATACTTGTTCTGGATATACTCAATCCATTTTCTCCATTCCATAATATAACGTTCTTGCGAGTGATCTTTCAAATAAGCCGAAATCTTTGCCATCTCTGCCAGGTCGGAAACCTTTAAAGTCCATTCTTCTATGGTCGGCAGTTCCTCTTTCTTCCAATACTGACCTATCAAAAGTCTTGCTGCCGTAATTAAATTTAACATCAACTTAGTGTCCACAACCGTAGCATCCGTGATTATTCCCAACAAGAAGAGTTGCGGACAAAACTTTATCCTTTGCTTAAAAATCTTCTGCATATTCCACCAAATTTTTATCCAGAAAACCTTGATCTTTTTACAAGTCCACCATACATGAAAATATGTTGCATCTTCATCACCACACCTCCAGCATTTTGGCTGATAATTCGGATACATACTTGCAAGCTTTTTAGGATCTAAATGCCATCTATAAAACATTTTATAAAAGTTCTCTCTTAAATTTTGAGCTTGTGTAAATTTTACGTTCCTCACCCAAATCTTTTCCCACGTGTCCATTGTGATAACTTCCTGAATGTTTTGGGCCCATTTTATCATACAATCCTTAACAAGTTCTGTTTCTGAATCAATCTCTATCAATGCAAGATATATCCGTTTAATATGTGCTGGTCCCTGATTTCTAATTTGCTTTATCAGATTTTCATCAGTCATTGTGAAACCATTTTTCTGGTCTTCTTTCCACCTGGCCCGTAGCTGAGTATATTGAAACCAATTTTGAACAATCTTCTCGTCTCGCAAGAGACTGTATGGCTTCAAACACCATACATTTCTTTCCAAGCTTAGAATCTCCTTGTACGTAGTCACATCATGTTTGAAACCAGCATGTATATTTTCTATTGCGTGTTTTGGAATTGCCCACAATGGTATCTTACAATCTAGCTTATGTCTGTACTTCTTCCAAACTCTCAGCAATGCCTGTCTTAAAATATGCACTCTAAACACATTATCTACCTTCTTATCATACAACAAATATGCATGCCAGCCAAACAGCAAGTTGTGGCCCTCAAGATTTAATAATGTCTCTTGTGTCAAATTAATCCAATCACTTATACCTGCTAACGCAGCAGCTTCATAATATAATTTAAGATTAGGCATTTTAAGACCACCTCTTTCACGAGTATCCTGCATAATCTTAAGTTTAACTCGTGGCCTTTTCCCTGCCCAAACAAATTTGTTGATACCTCTCTGCCATTCCTCCAAATTAGAATCTTTCTTAAGAACCGGTATCATTTGAAATAAAAATAAAAATTTAGGCAGGACATTCATTTTTACTGCTGTGATTCGCCCCAACAAAGACAATTGCAGTTTTTCCCAACTCTCCATTTCTTTTTGGATTTTTCCCCATAATTTTTCATAGTTATTTTTATATAATTTTGTATTAGAGGGCGACAAAAACACCCCCAAATATTTAACTCTTTTGGCAATCTCAAATCCAGTTAACCCTTCTAAAAGGGCCTTTTGCGATGCTGTCATGTTTTTAGCCAAAATTTTAGTTTTTTGTGCATTAACTTTAAATCCAGAAACCTTCCCATATTGCATTATTATCTCCATCAGGTCCACAACAGAGCTCTCCGGCTGGGTCACTGTAACAACCAGATCGTCTGCGAACGCTCTCAATCTATAATCCTGATCTCTAATCTGTATACCCTTAATTCTTTCCGAATTTCGTATTTTTACCAATAATATCTCCAATGTTAACACAAATAAAAAGGGCGATAACGGACACCCTTGCCTTGTGCCCTTCTCAATATTACATACTTCTGTCAGGCTATTGTTAAGAATTATTCGGGCTGTTTGTTTTTGATATAATGCCCTAATTGGTTGCAAAAATTTATCCCCAAAATTCATTTTATCTAAAACTTTCATCAAAAATTGCCAATTCAATTGATCAAAAGCTTTTTCAGCGTCTAAAAAAATTAGCGCAGCAGGGATCTGGTTGTTCCTTTCCAAAAATTACAACACATCTACTATATGCCTCACATTATTTTTCATTTGCCTACCACTAATAAACCCAGTTTGATCCCCATGAATCACCCGTTGCAGAACCCTCATCAATCTATTAGCCAACACCTTAGCAAATATCTTATAGTCTGTATTTAATAGTGATATCGGTCTATAGTTTTTTACTTGAGTAGCATCTTGGTCTTCCTTCGGAATCAGAGAGATAAAGGCAGTTCTTCAAGATGGAGGCACCTTTCCCCCTCTCTGGATTGTCTGGAACAATTCCTTTAACGGTTTAACCATCTCTAATTGTAAATTTTTGTAGTAGGCCGCAGTCAAACCATCTGTACCTGGCGCTTTGTCAACCTTCAACTCCTTAATTACTGTAAATATTTCTTCTTCTGTAATCAGTTGATTAATCTCCTCTTTTTGTACTTGTGTAAGCACCGGGATGCTAGCATTCTCCAAATATTCATCAATGTCTTTTTCATTAATCTTCTCCTTAGCATATAATTTAGAATAAAAATCCACAAAGGCTTCCTTAATAAAATCCTGTTGAAACACCATTTTTCCCTTGTGTTCAATTTTGTCTATATTAGAAGCCCTCTGCTTTTTCCTTAGTCTATAAACTAGCCATCTACCTGGCTTATTAGCATTGCAAAAAGTATTATGCCTGGCAAACCTCAAATTGGTTGCCACTTGATCAGCCATTAATTTATCAAATTGTCCTCTTAATAGCTTAATAGCCTCCTTAGTCTTCAGATCCAATGGATTCAAAGTCAAAGCATTCTCTTTTTCCTTAATTTCATTCTCCAATTCTTTCCTTCTAGCTTCCAAAGTACGTCTATGTTTGTTGTTCATATATATCAACACTCCTCTCATATAGGCCTTGCTAGCATCCCAGACCATATCCATAGAAGTATCCTTATTCATATTAATTTCAAAAAAATCCTTCATTCGCTGTTTACACTCTTCCACATTTTTCTGGTTTCTAAACAAATTCTCATTTACGCGCCACGAGCGCCTATCTCTGTTATCCTTATTAATCTCTAACCATACTGGGCTATGGTCAGAAATAGCTCTTGCACAAATCTTTACCTTCTTAATCCTAGAAAAAAAATCATTAGTCAGCAAAATAAAGTCAATCCTAGAAAAAGATTGATGTCTATCAGAAAAAAAAGTATAATCCTTTTCATTCAGGTGTGTGTCACGCCAAATGTCTCGCAATTCCAAATCATCCTTCATTTCAAAAAAAGACTTAGGCAGTCTGGCATGACACGGAATACGCTTAAAAAAAGCAGCCTTATCCATCTGTACGTCCAAAACGCCATTCCAATCCCCCATAAAAATAAACGATTTGTAATCCAACTGAGTAAGCTTTGTATGAAGTAAGCTAAAAAAGTCAGCCTGTTGTTGTTGTTGATTAGGAGCATACAGTCCAACTAAAAGCGTTTTTTTACCTTCTAGCAACAAATCTATCATTACGTATCTTCCATGCTTATCTGCTTCAATTAAGTCCGCTGTTATAGCACTTTTAACATAAACAACCACTCCATTTTTCTTATTCATTGCAGAGGCAACAAATTGCGTACCCAGTCTAGAATTCAGTAAAAACTTTTGGTCCATAGCCCTAATATGCATTTCTTGCAAGCATATAACATCAGTCTTATTGTTTTAAATATAAAAAAACTTTCTTTCTCTTCTGAGGCGAATTTAATCCATTAACATTCCAAGTCAAAAATTTAGTCGCCATTCTTGTCGCCCTGAAGCTTTTGGAGCACCTCTTCAATGGCCCTGCCTCCTTTGGGCCGCACTCCTCCCACTGCCTCGCTGTAAGTGCGCTTTGAAAATTCCATAAACTTCTGCTGGTCTTGTTCTTTTATTTGTTTTGCTCTTTTTAAAGCAGCACGCGTCACCCTCTGCTCTCCAGTGTCAGCCAACAAAGTTGTAGTTTGATCCCCTCCAGCACCATCCTCCTCTGTCTGACCATCTTCAGCCTCATAAGGTTTTTCTTCACCAGATCCCTTTGCCGCTTCCAGAAGTGATAGTGGGGTTGCTTTTAAAACATTATTGTAGAAATCACGCGCCTGTGCCACAGTAACCAGACGGTATCTTTTACCTTCATGCATCGCCACCAGCCCAACTGGAATCTCCCATCTGAACCTTATATCACGTTGTTTAAGTTCCTGCACCAGAAATGCATAGTCCTTTCTTCTCCTTAAAATCTTTGGAGGAATTTCCTTTAAAACCAAAACTTCTTGGTCAGCGAACACTACTTTAGTATCATAGGCAGCTTGGATAACTTCATCTCTGATTTCTCTCTTTGTAAAGTAAACCACCACATCTCTAGGTAGCTTCCTCTGTCTGGCAATCCATGAATTTACACGAAAAACTTTATCCATACATCCCTTTATTTCAGATGCTAGCTGACCCAATACTGCTTCCAGGGCTTCAGAAATCAGCTGCTTTAAATCTTCTTTAATATTTTCTTTTAAGCCCCTAATTCTGATAGCATACTGCATCTGGTGAAACTGAACAAGGCTTAACTCTCTGTCCACTTTGTCTTCATTCTCCAATACCTTTACTTCTAGTACAGCATTTTTTTGAGTCAAATCTTCCACTTTTTCTTCCAAACCTTGTACACATTCAGCCACACTTTCCACTGTAGACAAAATGTCTACCCTCATCGCACTAAATTTCTCTTCCATCCTCTCTTCTATTCTCTCCTCCATTTTTGCCAATTTATCACCCAATGTTTCTAAAATTACCTGGGCATGCTTTTCAAGGGCATCTTGTAAATCCTTCGATGTCAATGCAGCAGGAGGAAGCAAGGCTTGCAACGATGTCTGTTGCACCGGAGAAGTTCCAGCACTCCGAAGAGTTTTTGAAGGAGGTTTAGCCGCCATCTTTTACTTTCACTTGTGACGCACTTTCACTTTAAGTTTAAAAAGTCCATTAAGCTCGAGAGTAAAATATAATAATCCTCTTCACCTTTTCCTCTTGTACCGCTCTGCCTGCTCCTTTTATTCCAGAGTCTTTCCTTCAGGCAGGGGTGGTCGCAAACGCCTGGCTCTGCTCCAAGAAATCCGGAGCAGAGACGCTGACCAGCTGGGAGCGACCCAGGCTACGGGGGAGTTCGATCCTTCAGCTGCCCAAGCTTTAAGCTCAAGCGGCCCCGGAGAACTCGACCCCTACCTGGGGCCTCACCCCCTCCTCTTCTCCTGAGGAGGGGGCTTCAAATTCACCCGAACAGCTGATTGGCGCTGTTTTGGGTGAAAATTACACAGCTGAGCCGCGGGCAGCCCGAAAAGGCTGTCTCCGGCGCCGCACCACCACTGGAAGATGCAAGGTTGATATTCTTATCCGCATACACATCTGTGTTACATGCACTGATAACCCTTTTAGTTTTACATTGCTGGGGACAGGAATGTTCTATATCAATTAACTTACTGTCCCAATTGTTCAGTTTAAACATTTCTCCTGAAAATCTGTGAATTTAATGCCAAGTAATTCAGTCCCTTTCTTTGATGAATGCAAACCATCTCTTTTGTAAAGTTTTTCATTGGACCAGCTGCAGACATTGTGACTAATATAACCAAAGCCTTCCCCTTTACACCACTCCTTTAGTCACATACTGATTTCTGCTATACACTGGCCTCTTCCTTTTTGTTCCTTATACACTGGTAAAACCTCTGAAAAAGTACACCCACAGGTAACTGCTGATAGGCCTGTGCCAAATCTAATTTAGCAAACACCCTTGCAGTGATGCCAAGATGTGGCTAATGACTGGCACCAGGTACACATGCTGCTTAAGTGCCCTATTTATGGTGCACTTGTAATCAGCGCAAATCCTGACCTCCCTGTTGGCCTTAAGTGGTGTGACAATTGGGGTTTCCCATTCACCCCCATCTCCTGGCTGTAGTACTCCCTGATTGACTAGCTTGTCCAGCTCTGCAACAATTTTGTGTTTTAGTGCAAATGGCACTCCACAGGGATTGATCCTAATAGGTGTTACAGCAGGATCAAGCTTAAAGGCTATCGGAGGGCCCTTGTACTCTCCCAGGCTCGTGTCAAAAACATCTGCAAACTCCTCACTTACTGACGCCAAGTTTACTGCTTGTGTCCGGTGGATCCCAGTTATTTGAATGCCCAGAGCATCAAACCAATCAAGCCCTCTTAAGCTTGTTCTCTGGCCCTCCACCACAATCACATCTAGGGGTCCTGAAAACCCCTTGAATTTGACGGCCAAGGTGGCCTCGCCTTTGATGGCTACTCAGGAATTCTGGAAGTCAGTCAGGATGATGTCGGATGGCTTAAGCTTGGCTCACCTCTTGCTGCAGTTGCACACAAACCGGAAAGTCTCGAGGGAAATGATGGATACAGCTGAACCAGTGTCCAGTTCCATCCTGCAAATAACACCTTGCGGCTTGACTTGAAGCTGAAGTTTGGGCTTAAGGCAGCAGTGAGCTCCCGGTGGTAAATGCTCCGACTGGAGCAAAACCTTACTCTATGCTGCCCCAGGGCCCTAGTACCTCTCCTGATTGGATCATCCAATTGGCGGTCCTTCTGGTGACCTTTACAGACTGCTGTGATGTGGCCATTTTTCCCTCAGGCCCAACACATGGTTGTCTAGAACCGGCAGTCATCTCATTGTTGGGGGATGCCACAGCCCAAACACAGAGAGAAAGAAACTGCCTTGTAAGGTGGCTTCAGTTCCTTGTCATGGTGCCATTGGATCTTGTCAGCTTCATGGTCAGAGTCGACGTCTTCTGGAAGTTTGGTGTCCTCGTGGTGGATGGCTTCCTCGTGTGGAATGCTTTTGGTGGGCTTCAAGGCCTTCAGGGCTTCATCTGCCATGACTTCTTTTAAGGCTTCCTGGAGCGAGAGAGTCTTTTTTGCAAAAAAAGTTTTTGTTCCAACTATTTGCTCTGTAGTCCACAGACAAGTCAGTCTCAAAATCTTTCTTTCAAGTCCGAAAATTGGCACAGGTATGAAGCTTGCCTCGTCTTGCTTCTCTATAGGCCCTGGGACTGGTTTGCAGGGTGCTGTGGTTGCTAGCATGGCTTGCTAGGTCAACTGCTGGGGGAAACACGGTCCTTGCTAGGTGCTATGCTGGCCTCACCCCCTAGTGACTTGCAGCTCTTCCAACGAAGCAGGATCCCACCTTCATCGCCAGTGTTGTGTAGTGAATTCTTCAGAGGCTGTAAGCAAGATGAGAGGTTGCAAATAGGAACATTGCTTTATTGAGGCAAACAGGAACAGAACTGAAACAGAGGCCAACTTATAAAGGTGGCCACTAGGCAGTGGTCAATAGGTTTAAAGGAACCCATTCCCGCCCTAGAGCCAATCAATGATCTTCTTGGAGCCAACTAGTCTGGCTTAGTCAGTGACCGTTACACAGACACACCAATTAATCAACCTTAACAGCATTCAAACAGGATGAGACTACATATAAGGAAATTTTAAGTTTAGAAAGGAATGTATGGCAATTAAAGCCATATAATATTTTAAAAGAAGAAAAGATTGTACAAACTTGGTTTCAGTATGGGCAATTACAGGCAAGATGGAAAGAGGACCAGAAAGCTGGCTTTTCAATGGCTGATGAAAATTTGGTAAAACAAATTAGAGATCAAGGTCAAGCACATAGTGCATAGTGCAAGGATATATAGTGCATTGATAGAAATTGACTCAGAAACGGAACTTTTTAAAGAATTTTCAAGAAGTTATAACAATGGACACTTGGGAAAAGATCGGGGTTAGAAATGTAAAATTTACACAGGCCCAAAACTTAAGACAGAATTTTTATAAAATGCTTTATAGGTGGCACTAAGACCCTAAAAAATTAGCAAGTATGTATCCGAACTGCCAGCCCAAATGTTGGAGGTGTGGTTGTGAGGATGCAACATATTTTCATATATGGTGGATTTGTAAAAAGGTTAAAGCTTTTTGGATTAAAATTTGGTGGAATATGCAAAAGATATTTAAGAAAAGGATAAAGTTTTCCCCGCAATTGTTTTTATTGGGTATTATTACAGATACTACTGTAATAGACACTAAGTTGATGTTGAATCTAATTACGGCGGCAAGACTTTTAGTTGCACAATACTGGAAGAAGGAGGAATTGCCGACTATAGAAGAGTGGACTTTGAAAGTTTCCAATTTGGCGGAAATGGCAAAGATTTTGGTATATTTGAAAGATCAGTCGCAACAGAGATATATTGTGGAATGGAGAAGATGGATTGAATATATTCAGAATAAATATGGGACTAAAAAGTTTCATTTAGCATTTGAATAAGTAGTGGATTTTTATGATGTATGATTAGTCATTTGTTATTTTATTAATATTATGACTATGGAGAGTTAAAGTCCGATAGAACTTAATGTGTTATTTTTGTTGTTAGCATATTTTAGTTTATGTTTGTATTATTATACCCTGTATTCAGCTCTGGGAAGTCGGGGAGGGGGAGGGGAGGGTTGGGGAGAGGGAAGGGGGAGGAGGGAGTTTTTTGTATTTAAAAATGTATTATAAAACTTTTCAATAAAAAAACAGCATTCAAACAGACATGTGAAACAGTTCAAGTAAATCCTAATACATTGCAGCATCCACATTACACTCCTTGCTGACAATCTTGACTATCTTAATAATACACTTCTTGTCCCTCTGGCAGTAGCCCCTGGAAGACACCTGACCTCTTTTAAAATCTCAGTATCCTTTCCTAAATTACAACCCTTATAACTGAATCACCATGAATATGTATCTGTGTACACAATATACACACACCATATATGCACATATACACAAGCACACATACTCTCCCCACACACAGACACACCATCCTCCAAATGCACACAAATTATACTTAATTGATTTAAAGGCGCACAACGAATGAAGTGTAATTATTTTTTCCCACCTCATACACATATGAAGGTCATATTTCTGAATATTAGAATGCAATTTGCATCAAACTTAGTTCATATAGACAATAGTAAAGAATATTGGGAACTGCAGCTCAAGATTAGAAGGACCACAGATTGCTTTTATTTATTAGTATGCCACTGTATTCCAAAACTCTCTATTAAACATAACTGCAACCTGTATTTTAAAAAAAACCAATTTGTGCAGAGCCCCACATTATTTTATATAAGGAATTAATGTAATTTGATACTAAATAATATTAATACTAAAAAAGGAATAAATAATTTTTGTATGGTAAATAAGTTAATACAGAAACCATTCTATAGTTTTAGTTATCTACTGTTAATCCTAAATGGTGGGGAATTACATTCACAATGCATATAATATTGCATTTTTTTCACCCTGAATGTCAACCCTTTTTACACCTAATACCACATTCCATATCTCAATACTATGAATATGTAAGCTAATTATCTTTTATGAAGAGGAAAACTTAAGAGCCATTTTGACTTCAGTATAGATCAAGCATCAAAGAAACAAAGTTGACCAATTTTTCAATCATGCAGTTACTATACATTAATCTATAAGTTTCCTATAAAACTGATTGAAAATTTAGCCCAGAAATTAAGCATAAAATAGTTAAAATTATAAGTGTTTTAATAAAATTAGTAATACCACATTTATTGGTAGCACATTATTGTTAATTGGTTCATGTAATGGAATCTTAAAGTATCTTTAATAAATAATTATGTATACAGGATTAATGACAATCAACTTGCCTAATGGATTTCTGACTCCATTTGTTTGGGTTGCCCACAATCATCAAGTCTCTCTAGCAGAATACTTTGAGAAAATCTTACAGAATTCATTATGGCATGAGTCATGTCTGGAACTCTCACTTTAACATGCATGAACTCCCATCAATGACAATTTTGAATATAAAAGGGGAACTCTTTCGGGAGAAAGTCAAAAGTATTTTTAAAATTCCAATTTGGCTAATGGTACTTCTCATTTATACATTTTATCTATTGATTTTTGCTGTAAATTATATTTTTAGAATGGGTAAGCTACTTGTTTAGCAATCATCTAAATATTCTTTTTCCCCACCTTCTGTGCCCTTAGCAAAATACAGGCATGAACTAAATTAGTTACAGCAGGATCTGAAATGAAAATTCATTCATTATCAGAATTAATTACAAATCATACCTGAATTCTAAAAGATAAATTATTGATAAATCAACTATACTGGATGAAGATGTGAATCATAAAAATACAAAAAAACAAAACAAAACCCATTCTAGTTACATCCAAGTAGAGAAGTAGTTACTTCCTTTTAAAATCTATTTTTTCTTTGAAGTTACCATTCCAACTTTGGTTCAGAGATATTTAGTTCGATGTAAGCATCTGTTTGGCCACTTTGATATTGCTGGATAAGACATATTTATAGTGTAATCTAGGAAAGTTTCTTCTACATTCTTATATCTGACAAAAAGAAAACATCTGTCATTCCTTTATATTCTCAATCAATGTTTTGAGTCTTTTGTTATAACATATCCAATCAAAAGTATTTAAACAAAGCACCACTGTCACTTTTACAAATATTGTTCTCTGACCCATAGAAGAATTTTAAAAAGTTTATAAAATTTTGAAATGCAAATCTCAGTCAAAATATAAACTAACCTGTTTAAACATTTTACTTTCCAGCTCATCACATTTATCATTTAAGAATTATACTTTTTTCTTCTCATAATATCTATTTGAATGATAGGAAAAGATACTAAAATAAAAGAACAAGAACTACTATCATAAAAAAACTATTGTCAAGCTACTTAAAGGTTCCATCAGCTATAAGAATGGTCTGAAAATAACTAATAGGCCGATGGTGTTTTTCACTTCAAAGATTATGTGGTAATTGTTTTTTGTATAAGAAAAATCAGCTTCAGACCATTCTGAAGGAAGCACTTCTTTATGATTATATTTTGTTTTAAGAGCACTGCATAATAGAAGTGGGGGAACAAAATTGCTTTCCCAAGCACTTTACTGAAAATAATGCAATAGTGTATGATGAAAAAAAATAGTAAAGATGAAATATTCAACTTTTATTTGAGTATTCATGGATTTTTAACAGTATTGAACCTGATAGATGATTGCTGTTCAGTCACCTACCATGACACTTTTAATGTCAGTACAAAACCCTCTTCTGTCTAGAGACAACTGCATACAAAGAATAGTCAGTCCAGGTTAGAAATGCTACTAAAGGTCAAGTAAGCATACCATTAACAATAGATGGATAATGGAACTAATTTTATAGATGACAGTAGATTTTCACTAACTAGGATTTTTCAAAAGCCAGAAACCTTTCTGTTGAAAATGGTTTAGTTCTGAATGTATTACAATGAGCAGAGGTTGGAACATTTTAGCGTATAAAGCCCTTTTCAATCTGTTATTCTGCTAATTCCATGAAGCTTCTTTACATTTTTTTTAACTCTCTGAGACTACAAAGGCCCTTAGTGAGATCAGAAATGCAGAATTGAAGGGTTTTTTAGTACTTTTTTTTAGTATTTTCACTCAATCTTATAGTACATAGTTAAAGCCTGAATTCCCACTCACAATTTTCAGTCACACTTGTTAATGGCTAATGAGTTGATTCTGAAAATCTGTTCAAACTTTAATGTATAATAAAGTTAGGGTAAAATATGCATAACAAGGTTTTAGAATTCTTTGTCACAACTTAACTAGCAGTGGTCATATGAGGCATCTATATTTTTGGGTTCTTGGTGGTCTCTGAACTTTATTTGCAAATGTTTTGTTACCTGACTAGGAAACATCAGCGGGGTTTCATCTGTGTAGCTTCTTCAATCAATGTTCATGGGCTTATTGTTTCTCCTTGGTAGTTTATTGGATTGTTGTTTACTGCTTGATTTTTTTGTGTGAATTCAGCAAAACCTTTTAGGCTAAGTATTATTTTATAAATAATCAGGTAAAAGTTAATTAAAGAGAAAGTAGCTTGTATGAACTTGTATTGGCTGCTAATTAATGAAATGATTTTTGTTAAAAGTATAATCTGTAAGAAGATAGCATCACAACTATTAACCACTTTTATAAATCTTATGTTGGAATTTTCAGTCTCTAAAGACTTCTAAAATCCTTCTCAAGGAAGTAACAGGCAGTAGAGAGAAAGCAGGGCTGCTTAATTCATTCTTTGCATCAGTCTTCTCACAAAAAGAAATTATAGACCAACTTACCAAAAACATAACTCTAAAAAGACACACTAGAAATAAAAATTAAAATAAGCAAGAAAATGGTAAGTGAACATCTGTCTGATGTTGATGAATATAAATCACCGGGACCTGATGGATTACATGCCAGAGTTCTGAAGGAACTGGCAGATGTTATCTCAGAACCATTGTACCATATCTTTCAAAAATCTTGGAGCACTGAGGAACTACCAGAGGATTAGAAAAGAGCTGATGTGATTCCCATCTTAAAAAAGGAAGAAAAAATAATAAGACCCAGGTAACTACAGACCAATCAGCTTAACATCAATACCTGGGAAGATCCTGCAAAAGATAATCAAAAAACATGTCTGGAAATATTTATGAACAAATAAAGTTATAATTAAAAGCCAGCAAGGCTTTGTTAAAAAATAGATTAGGCTTCATTACTGCAGGTTTTTAAGAGAAGAATGGATAGCCCCTTATATGAAATGGTATAGGGTCTTCTACTTGATCAGGGGGTTGGACTAGAAGACCTCCAAGAACACTTCTAGCTCTGATTGATTGATCTAATATCCAAAATTACTGTATATAAAATCCCCATTGAAACTGTTGAAATGGGAACATCTCTGAAGAAATTTGAGAATCATATTTTAGAAAATATCTGAACACACAATGGACTACTTTTTGGAAAAAATGCAGATTACCCCCTACAGTGCAGTCAAATAGTATTCAGACCCCCTTCACTTTTGTCAATTTTGTATGCTGCAGCCTGATTTTATAGTTGTTAAAATTCATTTTTTCTCATTAATCTACACTCAGTACCCCATAATGACATTTCTAAAATTCCATTTTCACTTTGTCATTATGGGGTACAAGCTCTGACTGGATGGTGGGAAATGGAAAGATTCCTTGCAGACAGCTGGTCATTTGCATTCTTTTAGAGAGTCATTGTTGCCACTTGGAGGTTTATCTGTGTCCTCAGGGTTACCTAACTAGTGCAAGTGGGTGTGGAGCCTTCTTAGAACTGCTGAAATGACTATGTTGTAGACTGAAGATAGATGATGTCGCATCCCTTCCCCTCTGTTCAGATAGGCCTGTTTAATTTTGACATAGATGGCCTCTTTGACCCATCAGTGAGCCTTTTTGTCTAAAATGTAGTGTTTGCTGTCTTCAAAACAGTGGCCTTTGCCTTTTAAATGCAGATAGACTGCTGATTCTTGTCCTGATGGGTTTGTTTTCCTATGTTGTGCCATACATTTATGAAGTGGTTGTTTTGTTTGCCAATGTACAGATCTGCACATGTCTCACTGCATTGTACTGCATATACCACGTTGCTCAGTTTGTGTATACGTGTTTAATCCTTGGGGTGGACAAGCTTCTGCCTTGGTGTATTTTTGGTTTTAAAGTATTCAATTATATCTGCTACAGATATTTCCATGAGGAAGATAATGCAAGGAGGTGGAATTACTATGTTTTTCTAATTCATCTAACATCAGTTATTTGTTATTGCTTTGCATAAAATGAAGAAATCTGTGTTCAACTATTAAGGTAATGGTGTATTAATCATAGGCTACTAATTGTACACTTTACATTGTAGATAAATTACTCAAATATTTTATTTGCAACAAACATAGGTAGTAAAAATTTTGAAATAAAATTATATATACTTATATGCCTGAAAAATACTATAAATGTATATGAATGACAGAATCAGTTTAAATAATTAAACTGATTTTTACAGCAAATATTTTATATTTATATTTATTTGATTTATATAAATTTAATTTAATTTAATTTATTAATATTTCTATACCGCCCTTCTCCCGAAGGACTCAAATCATGTCATGTTATTCTATGCAAATTTAGTTAAGGATAAATCCTGTTAAATTCACTACAGGTTATTTCTAAATATACATACATACATACATACGTGTGTGTGTGTGTGTGTGTGTCTATCTCTATCTCTATTTATCTCTATTCTATTTAAAATTCTAACTGCTGCTATTTCTTCCTGATGTTTAAACCAGTTCATCATTTTCACACACAGGTTTTTGGCTTCTCAGAATCTTCCTTATCATCTTATTATTCATTATACATTCATTAACATTTGTCTCCTGAATAACTATCCAACATTGCCTAATGGTAGGCCTGGTCTTGCTAAAAGCATTTTGTAGGCTCTTGCTTGTTGGTCAGTTAGCGGGAATTCTCTCTCTCTCTCTCTCTCTCTCTCTCTCTCTCTCTCTCTCTCTCTCTCTCTCTCTGATCCAGCAGCTGATCCAGTCTAAGGCTGGCAGCTGAGACCAGCCCATCCACTCAAAACACACCCCCACCCAATCAGAACACACCCACCATTCAAAACACACTCCCACCCAATCAGAACACACTTAATCCCCCACCCAATCAGAGCACACCTCCACCCACAGAACACACCCCCTCTGGCAGTTTAAAAAAGAGGAACAAACAGCCACATGCTTCTCCCAGAAGAAGGAAGCAGAAGCCACCAGCCTGATGATGACGGATGGGATTCCATCGAAACGTCGCTCCTACACCTTTAGTTCTATGCGGGGAAAAACCCGAATAACCAAAGATCCACATACGAACACCCGCGAAAACCTCAGAAAACATATATATATATATATATATATATATATATATATATATATATATATATATATATATATATATATATATATATATACATATTGAGAAACATAACACTACCATTTTCAGCAAAACTCAATTTGTGAAAGCAAGATGAATTCTCAGAAATCTTATTAATAGACTCTTGACCTTATCACTCCCTACAAGAAAAGGCAGTTTGTTGAAAATGGGAACAATTTGTCTTTTCAGTACAATAATGTCTATGGATCAGATATGGCATAATAAGAATATCATAAAAAGATAATTTTATAACAATGAGAAGATGTCTATAAAGAAGAAAAAGCATTTTCTTTAATCCCTATATTTTACGTTTATGTATTCTGATCAGAATGTTCATTATAGAAAAATCTGATCAGAGTAATGAAGAAGATAGCTAAAATTTCAGAGTCAGCAGATGTGATCAATGACAGTCAATGGGGCTTGGGATTGTTATATCTCATTCAGACAGCTGTTAAATCACTAACCTTAGACATCATTTTCTTCTTACAGAAAAGAAAGTGAATAGATGTTTTCTGTTGTAAATATAACAGCATTTTAGCAGAGAGGAACGTACCAGATATAAAGATTGTTTTTACTTTCATTATGACATATAGAGTTTTAAGGCAACACAAAGTGTCCTCTGTCACTTTACAAGTTGTCATTGTCAAAATGCTGCCTATTGACAGTAGTGTAATTCCAGATTCAAGCAAAGAGTATGAATATCAAACAAGGCTGCCTTTGACAAATTATAAATCTGTATTGCATTAGCAAAGCTTGTATGGAACAAAGCTAGGTATAAAACACGTGTGTGTGTGTGTGTGTGTGTGTGTGTGTGTGTGTGTGTGTGTGATACATTGTTATTGATGTACTAGACTGACTTCTATCAAACAGGCCACTGATATGATCAGTGTGGAATTTAGCAATATACATGAACAATATACTTGAGCAAAAGATAACAAACTTCTGAGAAAGTAAAACAGGTCACAAACATTTGAATTTTAATATTAGAGACAATCCCAAATCATCCTGAGGACTTCATAGAGATTTCTTATTTTAGGACCAAAAAATAGTCACCCTGTCTATATTTGCAGATTGCAATGGAAAGAAAATTATTATGAAGTAGATTTTTCTTGTTGCAGGTCAGTTCACCCATCACTGATTGTCTACACTTTGCATCAATGGTCCATTGTTTTATTCCAAAAAACCATTTTTGTACTTCATTTATTCAGGCAGTATTGAGCAGATTAAAAATAAGCCTATTCCTAAGAGCAGAAACTATAAGTTAATTTTGCAAGGATGTTTTCCTCTATTTAATCTTGTAAACTTTTTCTTTGAATATGAACTACCAGTTAGCTATGAGGCATGTAAGTGGGATGCAGAATGAATGAGGAAGGAACTTTCCCAGGGCATCCTACATATGACTATCACTTTAATTTCCATTCTATCAATCTGTATCCCAAAGGTCCTTTTTGAGGATGCAACTGGACTTTCTTGTGTTTCTTTTGAAGACATTTTGCTTCTCATCCAAGAATCTTCTTCAGTTCTGACTAGATGGTGGGAAGTGGAAGAGTTTATATTCCTTGCAGACAGATGGTCATTTGCATTCCTTTAGAGAATGCAAATTTACTTCAGGGTCACCTGAGAAGTGCAAATGTGTGTGGAGCCTTCTTGGCTGTAGGATGTTTTCTGCCCTGGGTCCCTTCACTGTTGAAAACAAGCACAGACTGTTGGGGATGAGTCTGTGCTGTCTGAATCTCAAACTGAAGCACAAATGGTTCCTGTAGTCTGCAATATTTTCTGGAAACCCACTCATACTTTCTCACCATTCAAAGGGTGTTCATCCCAAAGTGCATAGCTAAATGTCTATGGAGGTTCTCATTCATCCAGGTTGTCCGAAAGGTGTTTTTTTCAGGAGGCAACTGGACTTTCTTGTGTTTCTTCTGAAGACGTTTCACTTCTTATGGTGAGAGAGTTTGAGATTCAGACACCACAGACTCATCTTCAACAGCCTGTGCCTGTCTTCACAGTGAAGGGACACAGGGCATAAAACCTCCTGCAGCAAGAATTTGTACTTCACATTTGCACTTCTAAGGTGACCCTGAGAACACAGGTAAACCTCCAAAATGGTTTGAACGACTCTCTAAAGGAATGCAAATGATCATCTCTCTGAAAGAAATATAATATCTGTCATGGTTCCAATAGATGAAACCCATTAAAGAACTTCAAGGCAAGAATTATTTCTTAAAGGACATTTTATTCAGGAAACAAAGTATCGGCACTACATAGTTGAAACCAAAACTAAATTCCCTTCCCCCAGATTCAAAGTAACAAGTTGCAATTCCCACTCCCATGAAGCAGTCATAAATCCCATTCTCCAATTAGCCTGAAGTGCCACCATTGAACTATTACCAGGAGCCAAACTCCCAAGGCTGAGAATATATGCTATGACACCCCTCGAAATGGAGGAACTATAGCAATATGTGAACAAAAACCTAGTGAGAGGCTTCAGTGAACCAACTAAATCCCAGGTGGGGGCTCCAGTGTTATTTAAAGAGAAAAAAGACAGGTCATGTCATCTCTGCATGGATTTGTTGTTGTTGTTGTTGTTAGCTGCGAAGTCGTGTCCGACTTGGATTATAAGGGGTTAAATGCTGTGACTATAGAAAACAAGTACCCTCTCCCCCTCCTGAAGGACCTACTAACCCATGTAGCAAAGGGGTGCGTCTTCACTAAATTAGACCTAAAAGAAGCATACTACCAAGTAAGAATAAAAAAAGGAGAGGAAAGGAAAAGCACTTTTAACTGTCCTATGGACAGCTACCCATTCAAAGTTATGCCATTTGGACTACAAAGGGCTCCAGCTGTCTTCATACAGCTGATCAAACAGGTACTACATGATCATTTGTACAAGGGGGTTTTGGTGTATCATTTTTGTTTATTTTTAAAACAAATTTTATTATTTAAAATATTTAAAAACTTTGGACATGGTGATATCGGTCTAACATACCTTCTTGTCTTACATCATTTTTTGTGTGTTATATACATTTTATATACGTATCATTTATATACAATTGTGTACATTAAACATATTTATACATTTATGCCAATAATTTTCTTCAATCTTGTCATGCACCTTATTCTACTATTGCTTAAGTTCATAATCTTGTATACCTCTATTTAAACCTTCGTTTCTGTTCCCACCATAGGTAAAATCTATTCCAAATTTTATAATATTCTGACTGTTCTTAATTTTTTAATTCAAAAGTTAAATTATCCATTTCTGCGCATGCCCACATTTTATTTATCACCTCACTCTCATCAGGTACTTTGCTATCCTTCCATTTCTGGGTGAATATCATTCTCGCTACTGTAATAATATGTATCATTAAGTATATCTCTTCTTTACTATATTTCTCTTTTGTTATACCTAGCAGGAAAAATTTTGGCTTATATTTTATTCTCCGTCCTAATATTTCCTCTAGCCATGTCTGTATCATTTGCCAAAACCTGTGTCTTTTTACAGGTCCACCATGTATGAAAATATGTGCCTAATTCTTGGGAACATTTCCAGCATTTAGGGGATATTGTTTTATACATTTTAGCCAACTGTGTTGGAGGGAGGTGCCACCAGTAAAACATCTTATATCGATTTTCTTTGTAAGCTGTGTCCAGCGTTATCTTTTTATTTCTGTCCCATAATGTTTGTCACACATCAAGATCAATACCATGTCCAACATTCTTAGCCCATATCAACATCGTTTTCTTTGACTTGTTCTTCAATCATTTGAAGTAACAATTTATACAAGGGGATGCGGTGGCTCAGTGGGTTAGGATGCTGAGCTTGTCGATCAGAAGGTCAGCAGTTTGGCGGGTCAAAATCCCGAGTGCCACGTAGCAGAGTAAGCGCCTGTTACTCATCCCAGCTTCTGCCAACCAAGCAGTTCGAAAGCACATAAAAATGCAAGTAGAAAAATAGGGACCACTACGGTGGGAAGGTAACAGCGTTCCATACGCCTTTGGCATCTAGTCATGCCGGCCACATGACCACAGAGACGTCCTCGGACAAGCGCTGACTCTTCGGCTTTGAAACGGAGATGAGCACCGGCCCCTAGAGTTGGAAATGACTAGCACGCATGTGCGGGGGAACCTTTACCTTTACTTTTTAAATAATGTATACAGTTTCCTTATTTGCTTCTTATTTGCCCCAATAAGATTTTATCCAATGCTGTTTCCTGAGTATTTATCCCTCACTCTTTCTTATCTTTCCCATACCGTGTTTGTATCTGTAAATAGGCCCACCATTCCAATTTTATCCCTCATTGCTCTAGTTCCTGTCTCAATTTCAATTCTCCCACATCATTCATAATGTCTTTATACGTAGTGTTATTCTCCAGATTGAACAGATTTGGGTAAACTATCGCCTCCAGGGTGGATAACCAGACTGGTATTTCAATATATTTTTGTTTTCTAATTTTATTTCAAATTTTGAGTAGTGCTTGTCTAATTCAATGGCTTTGGAAATTTTTGTGTGGCCTTTGTTTATCATTCCATAAAAATGCATGCCAGCCTAATTGCAAATCATGACCTTCTAATATTAATAGTCTTTTATTCCTTAAAATTATCCACTCTCTAATCCAAGTTAGCGCCGCTGCATGGTAATATGTTTCCCAGTCTGGTTGTGAGGTATTGGTGTATCTTGATGACATCCTGATATTCAGCAAGAATATGGCTGATCATGTGAAACTAGTGTGAGAGGTATTAAAGAAATTGTTGAATGCCAAACTATATGTTAAATTGTCGAAGTGTGAATTCCATTAGACCCGACTGGATTATTTGGGCTATAGAATTTTCTGTGAGGGCATTGAAATGGATCCTGGAAAAGTGAAAGCCGTAATCGAATGGCAACTCCAAAAGACTCGCAAACAGCTTCAAAGCTTTCTGGGGTTTGACAACTTTTACTGTCAATTCATCCCTTCATTTGCTGAAATTGCTTTACCTCTCACAGATTTGTTAAAAACTGGCAAAGATGGGGGAAAGCTGCAACCGGGCCAGCTGCTAACATGGACTATGAACTGTCAAACCACTTTTGAGAATTTGAAAAGACTGTTTGCAGTCGAGCCGGTCCTAAAGCACCCCTGCCTGGGGCAGCCCTTTGTGATCCAAGCCGATGCCAGCGAAGTAGCAGTTGGACCCATACTATTGCAAAAGAACCATGAGGGCATCCTGCATCCCAGTGCCTACACCTCAAAAAAGTTCACCAACTATGAGAGAAGGTGGGCAGTGTGGGAGAAGGAAGCCTTCACAATTCATTGGGCTCTGTTAAACTGGTGGCACTACCTAGAAGGGAGCAAGGTGCCTTTCGAAGTATGGACTGATCACAAAACCTAGAGGCACTGAAAACCCCTCACAAGCTTTCCCCTAAGCAAGTATGGTAGGCACAGTATTTTAATTTCACCCTAAATTACATACCGGGAGGGGGGTACTTTTTAGCTAATGCTCTATCAAGGTTACCTCAGTACAAGAGCCAGTGTGAAGAGATTAATGAATAAATCATACCTACACCTCAAATTGCATCTCAATTAATGCCACAAAGACATCTTCGAGGGTCCCAAACCCTGATGATCCTGGGACAAGAAAGCTAAAGCAGGAACTCCTCAACAATCAATGGTTTAAGGACAATCAAACTACCCTGACATTTAGTGATGGATTGGCTTACAAAGGGGGAAAATTGTATTTACCCATAACCCTCTGCCTCCATGCTCTCCAGCATGGCCACGATGTGAAACAAGCTGGACACTTCAGCTATTTGAAAATGCTGTATTTGATTCATCGGCAGTTTTGGTGCCCAGGTTTGAAAGCTATGTCAAAAGCTGTCCTGTGTGTGCTACCATGAAGAGAAGCCCCCTGCTCATGGACCCTTCCCAGCCATGGGAAGAAATTGCTATGGATTTTATAGTTGACCTACCTGAAAGTAGAGGAAATACAATGATTTGGACCATGATTGTCTTTTCTCAAAGCAGGCTCATTTTATAGCTTGCAAAGGACTCCTGTCAGCCCAGAGACTGGCCAAGATGTTTCTTAAGCACATTTACAGACTGCACAGTGCACCAAAGTGGATAATCTCTGACAGGGGGGGTGCAATTTATGACCAAATTTTGGAGTGGTTTTCTCAAATTAATTGGCTCATCTCAGGAGTTGTTATCGGCTTTTCACCCGTCTATGAATGGGGCATCTGAAAAAGCGAACTTGATGGTGGAACAGTACTTCATTTTATATATATATATATATATATATTATTAAACAAATTTTAAATAAATAAAAACAAGAACATTATTACAGCATACTGAAAAGTGCATCAAATAGAAAAACACCAAAACATCCTAGACACCAAAAAAACAAAAACAACAACATTAGACAGGACCGGGGAGTGTAATACTACCCCTAATTTCTTTTTTTCGTGCATCCCAGGCTAAGTAACCTTTAATTACCAAATATTTGAAATCTATAACTGTATATATCTCCAGATTCTATACCTCAAATAATAATACACAATCATCTGATATTTCCCCCGTTGAGATTAGATATTCTATTTTGTAAGCATGAATACCAGGAGTCCCAACTTTTATTGAAAAGTGATTCACTTTTCCCTTTGAGAATATATGTCATTCGATCTGACTCTGCGCATAGTAATACTTTCTCTATTACTTGATAGTCCGTTGGGATTTCCATCGTCTTCCAATATTGCGCATAAATCATATGCGCCGCTGTTGTAATATGTATTACTAGATACCAAACATTTTTTGGTACTTCTTGTGGCTTCATCCCCAAGAGGAAAATAGATGGGTCCAATTGAAGATCATATCCTGTTATTTGAAATAACCAATTTTTTATATTGATCCAGTAACACCTAACCTTTGGACAAGTCCACCATTGATGGTAGAAAGTGCCCCTGGCAGAATCACATTTCCAACATTTGTCATTTGCATTGGGAAACATTTTTGAAATTCGTGCGGGAGCTAAGTACCATCTATACAACATTTTGTACATATTTTCTTTAAATGCCGTTGCTAACGTTAATTTTATATTTTTCTTCCAAATTTGTTCCCACTCTTCTAATTCTATAGTGCGACCAATATTTCTCCCCCAGGCAATCATTACGTCATTTATTGTTCCCCCTTCCATCCCATGGAACAAAAGTAGATTATAGATCTTAGATAAAAATTTAGCATCACTTCCCCATAAAATCTTGTCTAATTCTTGTGGGATTATATTGATTCCAAATTCCTGCTTATCCCTATTAAACCTTGAGCTCATTTGAGAATACGACCACCAATCCAACTCTATACCCCCAGAATGTAACTCCTCCCTGGATTTAAGATTGCCTCTCAGATCTATGAGATCTTTATACCTATAGTTTCTGTCTGGATTGTGTAATGTTGAATAAATTACAGCTTCCAAAGGAGTAAACCAGCCAGGTATTTTTGTATAGATCCACCCTCTCACCATACGCCAAGAGTTTATCAATACATCCCTAATATAATGATTAGAGAAAACTTTATATTGACTATCCTTCCTTGGCCAGAGATAGGCATGCCATCCCTGCGTTAAGTTATATCCTTCAATAGTTAACACCCTCCTTCTAGATAACACAACCCAGTCCCTAATCCAAGGCAAGGCAGAGGCATGGTAATACAGCTCCCAATGTGGGAGCCCCAGTCCTCCCCTTGTTTTGTGCTCCTGCAGCGTTCTTCTTTTAATACACGGCTTTCGATTATTCCATATGAATCTACCAACTATCTGTTCTAGTTTTTTTTTAAAAAAAATCTTATCTAGTTTTGCAGGAGCAGTTTGGAATAGGTATAACCACTTTGGCAAAATATGGGTCTTAATCACTGCAATTCGTCCTAGGATTGAGAGTTGAATATTTTTCCAGCTGTCTAAATTCTTCTCCATCTTAGTCATCAGTTTTTGATAATTTAATTCCTTTATAGATGGACACCTTGAAGATAGCCAAATACCTAAATATTTAACTTTTTTAACTATTAGGATCCCCATCACCTCTTGTAATTGTACCTTGGATTCAGTTCCAATATTCTTTACCAAAAAATTAGTTTTATCTCGATTAATCTTTAAACTTGCTACTTCTCCAAAGGCACTAATTTCCTCCAATAATTTAGGGCCTGATTCTAATGAGTCTTCCAAAATAAAAACTAAGTCATCAGCAAAAGCTTGAAGCTTATATTGCTGATCATTTATTTTTAATCCTTTAATATTATTATTTTGCCTAATTATAATCAATAGTGGTTCTAAAGTCAAAATAAACAGTAGAGGTGAAAGGGGGCATCCCTGTCTCGTACCTTTTTGTATATCAATTTTCCCAGTCATTTCACCATTGAATAATACTCGGGCAGATTGCTTAGTGTAAATTGTTTGTATAGCTCTTACAAAATTTGGTCCAAATCCCATTTTAATCATCTGACATATTAAAAATTCCCAACTAGCCATGTCAAATGCTTTCTGAGCATAAAGAAACATCATTGCCAACTGTTTGCTAGGGTGCATCTCATAATATTCCAACATAGTCATCACTATTCTCAAATTATCTCTTATTTGCCGATTTTGAAGAAAACCATTCTGATCTGGATGTATAAATTCTCTTAAGAAAACTTTAAGCCTGCCCGCCAGAATTGAGGAAAAAATTTTATAATCTGCATTCAATAGCGAAATGGGTCTATAATTTTTAACCAAGGTACGATCTGAATCTTCCTTTGGGATCAAAGATATATAAGCCTCTGTCCATGACTGGGGTATTTTCCCTTCACTCAAAACCTCATTAAATAAATCTTTTAAATGGCCACTAAACATTTCCAACATTTCTTTATATAATTCCGCCGGGAGTCCATCCGTTCCCGGAGTTTTTCCATTCGATTGTTTCCTAATTGCCTCCTTTATTTCCCCTTCTGAGATCTCTGAATTCAAAATTTGTTTTACATTCTCAGGAACCTCTTGTAAATCCACCCTTTCTAAGTAACTTGCAATCCTTTCTTCTAAAATTGGGTCTTTCTTATACAATGCAGTAAAAAATTCCTGAATCACCTTTTTCTTTTGATCATTTGATCCCACCATATTTCCCATCCCATCCTGTAACCATTCTATTTTTCTCACGATTGCTCGCTTCCTAAGCCTATAGGACAACCATTTTCCAGCCTTGTTGGCGTGTTCAAAAAAAATTGTTTATTCCTTTGAATTTTCTCTGCTAATTCATGTTGATCCAGGAGGGAAATCTCGTGTCGCATAATATCTTTTCTCTCCCTCGCTATTACTGAGGATGGGTCTTTCTGAAGAGCCTCCTCAGCCTCTGTCAACATTCCCATCAACTCCAATCTCTTAACCCTCTCTTTCTTCCACTTATATGCCAAATACTTAATTGCTATCCCTCGAATCACTGCTTTCTCAGTGTCCCATAAAATTTGAATTGGTGTATCTTCCCTTCTGTTCTCCTCAAAAAAGTATTCCATTTCCTGGTTCAACAAGTTTTCAATTGTTCTTCTTTTAAAAGAGCTGTTCTCATTGTCCATCTATACCTCTTCTTTTCTCCTTTCCAAACCAAAACTAATGAGCTGTGATCTGCCCAGTCATTAGTCGTAATCTCTATTTCCCTAACCATCTCTTTCAATTCATGGGATGCCCATATCATATCAATTCAGGTCCATGTATGATGCCTGGGAGAGAAATAAGTATATTGCCTCTCTTCCCTGTGGAAATCTCGCCATATATCACATATACCTAATTCCTCCCTCACTTGATCCCACACCTTAGGCAATGTTCTTTTTACCCCTTTAAGTAAACGTTGCCCTGGGGTATAGTCTTTATCAACATCTACTATTGCATTGAAGTCTCCTACGATGCATATATGCTCGTATTCTAACCCTGCTATTACTTTATATAAACCTTGGAAAAAGGCACACTGATTACAATTTGGTGCATACACATTTACCAATAAGATCTTCTTCTGAGCCAATTGAAGTTCTACCATCACTACTCTACCTTCTGTATCTGAATACACCCAGTGGGCCTCAATATTTCGCCGGACGTAAATCACTACTCCCCTTTTCTTTTGTTCTGCCAGGGACACAAAAACTTCTCCCAATTTTGGACACGCTAGTACATTCTGTTGACTTTTAATGATATGGACTTCCTGGATACAAATTATATCATATTTTAATTTACAAAGTTTGGACCAAGTTTTTTTCCTCTTAGTAGGAGCATTAAGACCATTAATATTAACAGAGAAAAGGCGAACCTCTTCCTGAATGTCACTGCTTCGCTGTATTCTTTATTTTTTTTGCTAACCGTGTCTCCATTTGAGGGCCCGAGCCTCCCAATTCCCCAGCATCTTCCTTATCTATACTCTTCTTTTAATCCTCTGCTTCTCCCCTTGGAATCCAATTGAACTTCTTCCTGGCTTTTGCCTTCTAACTCCTCCTCACTCTCCTGATTGAACTGGGATTCAAAAAATACATGGGCATCCTGGAAGTTATCAATACGATATCTCTTGTCCTGCCACATAAAAGACAATCCTTCTGGAATCAGCCATCGGTAGCGAATGTCAAATTTCCTAAACTGACTTGTTAGGAAATCATATTTTTTTCCTCTGATCTCTCACTCTTCTTGGTAGCTGCTTAAGAATAATTACTGATCTTCCTTTAAAGGATATAGTCTTCTCTCTTGCTTTCCTTAGGACCTGCTCCCGCACTGATGTTTTATTCAGTCGGACATGTAACTCTCTCGGGAGTTTGTTTCGACGTGCATAACTAGTGTAAACCCGAAATACGTCATCTATATCCCTCAACATCTCTTGTGGGTTCACCTCAAGCACTCCAGCCAAAATCTCTGTCACAATAGTTTTCAAATGCTCCTCTCGGTCCTCTTCAATGTTTTGTAAACGTAGGAAGAAGGCAGATTTATCTAATTCAAGGGCAATTATTTCATCCTCCAGGCGTTTATTAGCTATCACCAGCCGGTGTTCCATACTTTCCACTTTTACATCTGTCTTATCCATTCTCATTTCTACCACCTGGATCCGTTCCTCTTGACTCACTACCATTGTCTGCATTTCCTGAAGCTTCGTATGTATACTCCTTATTTCTCCCTTTAAGCATTCCATCTGGTTACCCATCTCAGCCTTCATTTCCCTCTTTAACTCCTCAAATCCTATAGCTGTAGTCTCCTGATTTTTCAACATTAAGTCTTGAAGTGACTTAAACATATCCTGAACTCCCTGTATAGATAAAGCGTCTTTATTCACTGTCACTGTCTCATCCGGAAATTTGCGAGCTGTCAGGAGTGTAGTTGACGGGGACTGTGTGGGCACAGGCGCTATGGTCTTCTTCTTGGCAAAAGTTGTTATGGTCGCCATTTCTATTATTCTTTGGTGCTCTTCCAAAGTAGCCTACACTTACTCAATCTCCAAGACTCCTCCCCAAGCACCTCGTACTCTCAATATTATCCTAATCACCCAATTTCTTCTCTAAGTTTATTAAAGTAGGGGCTAAATATGTTGTTATTATATAAGGCATAAAAAGGAAAATATAGAGAGAATATAGTAAATGGGCCCTATCAATGGCCAAAAAGAAAGGAAATAAGTAATAATATGAATAAGCCAATATTCAAAAAAAGGGGGATGTAACCCAGTTCAGTATATTTAAAGTCCTTATTTTTCAAGGGAGCGTGGCAGTCCAATTCAATTCAGTTCAGTTCCTCTTCTCTTCTCTACTGACAAATATTACGATGTTAAACCTCCAAGAAAGAAGCAGAAAGAAAAAAAAACCGATGCCAGATCAAATAGAAAAGGGGGTCTCTAGGCTGTTATGCATTAACGAATTAACAAGTCACCATCCAGACCCCAGACATTTCAAAAGGAGAAAAAAAACACTTATCAAAATTTAAAGAAAGAGTCTGTCCATCGAAGAAAAACACCAAAGAAGTAACTGGAATCCTCAAATCAGCCTGTGAGTCTCTCTAAGGTGGCTATTGTTAAAAGCCTGTATTGTTGTCTGCCGCTTTAATCAATTAAGGCTGGATAATACTTCACGCTGCTCACCTCTCAAACGATCAACAAACGAAGGGGGGGATTCTCATTCTCTTTTGATATTCACTCTTAACTCTGCCTGGAACGTCAGTAGCTTCCTTCTAAATTGCTGAGTCACAGCTCCAGGGCAGCCATTCTTCAGGTGCCTTCTCTCAATACCGGCACCACGGGAGGATTTCTCACTGCTAAGCAGGGATTTTGCAAGTTCCCTGCAATTGCCGAGCGTCCTCTCTTCTTCGCCTGCTGATCCCCAGCTGGCGATGGCTATGTAGAGCCGCACAGTATCGGGAAAACAAGCTGCGATCCGAAGAGATATTCCAGGACCCGCTTGTCTGCTGTGACCTCAGCCCCGGAAGTCTTCAAGAAGTATCGATGGTAGAGCAGTACTTCAGATGCCATGTGGACTATCAACAAATGAACTGGAATGACCTCCTCCCTTTCACCGAGGTGGCTTATCATAATGTCATGGTTCCGATAGATGAAACCCATTAAAGAACTTCAAGGCAAGAATTCTTCCTTAAAGAACATTTTATTCAGGAAACAAAGTATTGGCACTACATAATTGAACTCAAAACTAAATTCCCTTCCCCCAGGTACAAAATAACAAGTTGCAATTCCCACCCCCATGAAGCAGTCAAAAATCACATTCTCCAATTAGCCTGAAGCCTGGGCTCACTCTCTAGCTCCTCAGCCTGCCAAAATGTTATTGGTTTGAGTCCTTGAGTTCCCATGAAGCTGCAAGATTGTTATGGCTAGTTGAGCTCAAGCATTCACCCCATCCCCCTTCTACATCTGATTTCTAAACAGCAGAAAAAGCAAGCTGTAAGCAGAGTAAAAATGGCTGCAATTTCCCTCAGTTGTCAGAACAGGAACATCCATTGTCACAGTGTTGACAATATCCTTCCACTCCCCGGGCCAGGTGGAAAGAAGACCAGAAAACTGGTTTTACAATGACTGATGAAAATCTGATTAAGCAAATTAGAAATCAGGGTCCAGCACATATTAAACGGATATATCTTGCATTGATAGAGATTGACTCAGAAACAGAACTTGTTAAGGATTGTATGATAAAATGGGCACAAAACATCCAAGAAGTTATTACAATGGACATGTGGGAAAAGATTTGGGTGAGGAACGTAAAATTTACACAAGCTCAAAATTTAAGAGACAACTTTTATAAAATGTTTTATAGATGGCATCTTGATCCTAAAAAGCTTGCAAGTATGTACCCGAATTATCAGCCAAAATGCTGGAGGTGTGGCGATGAAGATGCAACATATTTTCACATATGGTGGACTTGCAAAAAGGTTAAGGCCTTTTGGATAAAAATCTGGTGGAATATGCAGAAGATTTTCAAGCAAAGGATAAAGTTTTGTCCGCAACTTTTTCTGTTGGGAATAATCACAGATGCTACGGTTGTGGACACTAAGTTCATGCTGAATTTAATTACGGCAGCAAGACTCTTAATAGGTCAGTATTGGAAGAAGGAGGAACTGCCGACTATAGAAGAATGGACTTTAAAGGTTTCTGACCTGGCAGAGATGGCAAAGATATCGGCTTATTTGAAAGATCACTCGCAAGAACGCTATATTATGGAGTGGAGAAAATGGATTGAGTATATCCAGAACAAATATGGGACTAAGAAGTTTCATGTAGCATTTGAATAAGTCTTCCTTTCTTTTTTCTTATTTTTTTCTTTTTTTATATATATTTTATTAGTAGGGTTTGTAGTTATCCTATATGAGCTAGAGAGTGATAGATTTTAGAGTTTATGGTTGTTAGCATATGGATGTTTATGATTGTTTTTTTTTTGTTTTTTATACCTTGTACTTAGCTCTGGGAAGTCGGGGGGAGGGGAGGGGGGGAGGGGTAGGGAGGGGGGAGGGGTAGGGAGGGAGGGATAGGGGAGGGGTAGAAGGGAATGTTAAAGACAAAATGTATGATAAAACTTTTCAATAAAAAAAAATATCCTTCCACTCCCCACTATCTAGTCAGAGCTGAAGAAGCTTCTTGGATGAGAAATGAAACATCTTCAAAAGAAACACAAGAAAGTCCATTTGCATCCTGAATAAAGCATCTTTTGACTTAATACCTTTTAATGTTTGTATTCTGTGTTTTTATCGTTGTTAGCCACCCTGAGTCCTTTGGGAGATAGGGTGGCATACAAATTTAAGGTTTAAGGTTTTATTTAATTTATATACCGCCCTTCTCCCTGGGGACTCAGGGCGGTTCACAGGGTATATATAAATAACAATACAAAAGTTAAAAAAGAATAAACCAATGCCCGATTAAAACAATAATACCATTCTAAAACAACAATTTAAAACCCATAATCCCCCATCAGGCCAGACCAGCTAATTCAAACAAATGGGTCTTCAGACCGCGACGGAAGGTTCGGAGGTCTGATGCCATCCGGAGCTCCACCGGCAGTTGGTTCCATAATGCCGGGGCGCCCACAGAGAAGTCTCTCCCCCTGGGGGCCACCAGTCGGCATTCCCTGACTGGAGGCACCCTGAGGAGGCCTTCTCTGTGGGAACGCACAGGGCGGAGGGGAGTTGACGCCGGCAGCAGGTGGTCCCCGAGGTAACCCGGACCCATGCCATGTAAGGACTTAAAGATCATAACCAAAACCTTGAACCTCACCCGGAAGACAACTGGTAACCAATGCAGCTCGCGGAGCAAAGGTGTAACATGGGAGTACCGGGAAACTCCCAAGACAACTCTCGCGGCCGCATTCTGTACCAGTAGGAGCCTCCGAGTGGTCTTCAAGGGAAGCCCCATGTAGAGAGCATTACAGTAGTCAAGGCGAGAGGTCATGAGCGCATGAGTGACCGTACACAAGGCATCCCGGTCCAGATAGGGCCGCAACTGGTGCACCAGGCGAACCTGGGCGAAAGCCCCCCTAGTCACAGCCACTATATGATCTTCCAGGGTAAGCCGTGAATCTAGGAGGACTCCCAAGTTGCGAGCCCTATCCACGGGGGGTAAAAGCTCACCCCCCATAGAAAGAGATGGAACATTTTGAATGTCCCGGGATGCCGGAATGCACAGCCACTCAGTCTTGTCAGGGTTGAGTTGAAGTCTGTTCCTCCCCATCCAGACCCGAACCGCCTCCAGGCAACGGGACATCACAGCGAGGGCATCACTGGGGTGGTTTGGGGTCGAAAAGAAAAGTTGGGTATCATCGGCATATTGATGATACCCAACTCCAAAACCACGAATGATCTCACCCAGCGGTTTCATGTAGATGTTGAACAGGAGAGGCGAGAGAACCGACCCCTGAGGAACTCCACAAACGAGAGACCTAGGGGCCGATCTCTGCCCCCCTGCCAACACCGACTGCGAGCGTCCCAGGAGATAGGAGGAGAACCACTGAAGAACTGTGCCTCCCACTCCCAATCCCCTGAGACGCCGCAGCAAGATACCATGGTCGATGGTATCGAAAGCCGCCGAGAGGTCTAATAGGACTAGGACAGAGGAATGTCCCCTGTCCCGAGCCCTCCAGAGATCATTCACCAGAGCGACCAATGCCGTCTCCGTGCTGTACCCGGGCCTGAAACCCGATTGGTAGGGGTCCAGATAATCCGCTTCATCCAGGACCATAGGAAGCTGATGCGCCACCACACTCTCGACAACCTTCGCAAGAAAGCGAAGGTTGGAGACTGGACGAAAGTTGTTCAATACAGATGGGTCCAAGGCAGGCTTCTTGAGGAGAGGTCTCACCACTGCCTCCTTCAAGACGGCGGGGAAATAGCCCTCACTCAAGGAAGCAGATATAACTGCCTGGAGCCAGCCTCGTGTCCTCTCCCTAGCTGCATAAACCAGCCAGGAAGGGCACGGGTCCAACAAACATGTGGAGGAGCTCAGCCTTCCCATAATCCTGTCCACTTCATCAGGGGTCACAGAATCAAACTCTTCCCAGGTAACGTTGACAAGACCGCCCGTGTCCTAATCGCCTGACTCTGCCCAGTTGGAGTCCAAACCAGTCCGAATCCGAGCGATTTTATCCGACAGATGTTGACTAAATTCCTCGGCACGACCCTGCAAGGGATCCTCCCTCACCTCCTGATTAAGAAGTGAGCGAGTCACCCTAAACAGGGCGGCCGGGCGATTATCTGCGGACGCGATGAGGGTGGAGAAGTAATTACACCTCGCCACCCTCATCGCTGCGAGATAAGACCTAATATAGGTTCTTAACCGCAACCGGTCGGGTTCGGATCGGCTAGACCTCCAACAGCTCTCTAGGCCCCGTTTCCGACGCTTCATCTCCCAGAGCTCCGCAGAGAACCATGGAGCTCGCTGGGATCTGCGCCGGGTCAGGGGCTGCAAGGGTACAACCCGGTCAAGTGCCTCAGTGGCTGCCCTTTCCCAGGCTTCCACTAAGGCATCCGCCGAGCTGTGAGCAATGGAGGCAGGTGGGGACCCCAGCGCCGCTTGGAATCTATCAGGATCCATTAGGCGTCTGGGGCGGTACCATCTAATTGCCATAAATAAATAAATAAATAAATAAATAAATAAATAAATAAATAAATAAATAAATAAATAAATAAATCTTTGGGACAACCATACCTGGATGACAGAATTTCCATAGACATTTATCTACCTGTATTTTGTGCTTTCTCTCACTCATGTTTTCTTACTCACATTTGCTTGCTTATTCTCTTTCTGAGTTTCTGGCTCTGTATTCTGTCTCTCACTGTTTCTGTTCTTTTATTACATGAGCCTCTGTAGGAGTTTGATCTTTCCAAAAGTCTAATGCAGAACAATAGTAATGGAACGTGACTATAGTAAACTAAAGTGGCCAATAGGACTAGGATAGAGTCTAGTCCCTGATCATATCATCAATCATAACACTAGTAAAGATAGTGCCCACAGAGGGGAAAATGTGTTTCAAAAAGATGGAGAACATTCCTTTAAAACTGAAACAGTATGGATCATTTCTGCTGTATTTTCTGTGAGTGAGAAAGGATGGTGATGCCACAATCACATGTCATTTTAAATTTGTTGTGGTTAAAGGATTATGCCATGCAAAACTATGTTCATCCCTAAGATTTTTAACCATATAAGGTACTGTCTTCATAGTTCTGGAATTTATTTATTTTATTGTTTGGCAAAATTTTAATTATTGTGCTGCAGGGTTTATTGTCTTTCTTGTTTGTTTTAAGATAAGATAAGATAAGATAAGATAAGATAAGATAAGATAAGATAAGATAAGATAAGATAAGATAAGATAAGATAAGATAAGATAAGATGATAAGAGAAGAGAAGAGAAGAGAAGAGAAGAGAAGAGAAGAGAAGAGAAGAGAAGAGAAGAGAAGAGAAGAGAATCTTTATTGTCATTTTTTACTGTGGGCACAATGGTGCACATCAAAAATGAAATTTAGTTGCCCGCTCTCAAAGTGAGACACATACAAGACACCCACCCCAAAACATACTGTATACAACATATGTTTATAATTTTTAATGAGAAAGAATGCTTTGACTGAATCTCAAATGAATTGTATAATAAGTACATTTTGTGAAAAATCTTCTTTACTAAGAAACCTTTCTTAAAAAGTACAGTTTTTAAAAATGTGAAGATATATATTAAATTAATACTAAAATAAAATAAGTAAACTAAACTAAAATAGCACTCCCTTTTCTGTCTCCATTGCCACAAATGTTTTACCCATGTTTCAGTTTCCCATTCTTTCACTTTTTGGGAATAAAAAGGCATAACAGTGTGGGATAGAGAGAATAGGACAGCATACCCTATTTCTTCCCCATTTTCATATAAAAGTATATAAAAGCATTCTTCAATACAATGTCAATAGTCTAAGAACTCAGGATGAGTTAAGCTAGAAAGGTAAATAAATTGGTATTTGGTTTGTTAAAAAAAGTCTGGGAATTATCAGGCAATCCGATAAAAACAGTAAGAGATAATCAAAAATTCTCTGGAGTAAATAACAGTTTCTTTCTTTGATTATTATAAACAAAATGGCTCTTGTCTCAGGAAATCCAAAAAGTAATTTTGCTAAAAGCTTATTCATTTTATTACCAAAACAATAAAAAATTGTATTATAGATGTGCATATTTTTATTACTGTAGTTAACTAATAAAATATACTGAAACAATAAAGTTCTTAAAATCTTTTGCTTGACTGAATTTATGAATTTTTTCTGTGTTTATATAGTTTCACCTCCATGTGTCCAAATTCTTTATTCTATACATTTTGCCTATCAAATGTTTTCAGAAAAAAGAACCAAGTTATTTTTATTATAATCTTTTAAAAGATTTTACTAGGTCAATTCTGATTATACTATTTGCCTTGAAATAATTATTCTGCCATTTAAGCTATGCATTAAAACTTGAACATTTCATAAATGAACTTAATGTTATTAATGGTTGAAGGTAAGGAAAGTAAGAAATAGTAAATAATCTAAAATTAAAACTTTAGGCATGACTATATATTTGCAACACATACACCCAAACAAAATATATTGAAATAATTAAAGCTGGTCTACTTAAATTCATTATTATTAATTTCTAGTAATTTGGAAAGAATTTTGAATTAATCATAAGACGTCATTATTTTAAATAATCAACCATATTTTAATTAGATTCATTTCAATATTTATTTTATTTTTATCACTTTTGTTGTTCATTTTCTAATCTTTTACCATTTTCCCTATCCTTGCTTGGATATTGGGTTCAGTTACTGTATGGACAATGGCATTCTAAAAGAACATTGGGGGGAAAAAACTGGAACAAAATTAGAAGAGAGCTAGACAAATTCGAGAGAAAAGTTGAAGGAATTAAATATATTTAGCATGAGAAGACTGAGAAAAGATACGATAACAGTCTTGAGAAGATGCCAAGTTGTTGTATGTAGAAAAATTGAATTTCTTCTGTCTCACTCTAGAGAGCAGGAATAGAATCAATGGGTTGACACTACAGGGAGATACAGGCGAAACTCGAAAAATTAGAATATTGTGCAAAAGTTCATTTATTTCAGTAATGCAACTTAAAAGGGGAAACTAATATATGAGATAGACTCATTACATGCAAAGCAAAATAGTTCAAGCCGTGATTTGTCATAATTGTGATGATTATGGCTTACAGCTCATGAAAACCCCAAATCCACAATCTCAATAAATTAGAATATTGTGAAAAGGTGCAATATTCTAGGCTCAAAGTGTCCCATTCTAATCAGCTAATTAAGCTGTTATATACATAATGTTAATTGTTAAGTGACAGCTCAGCCCCGGCAACAGCTGTGTCAACACCCAGCAACAACAGGTGGCATCGACCCCCACCTTCATTGGTCAAGCAGTTCCGGTGGGACTTTTCAGCGCAGTTGATTGGCCACCTGCCTGCCGGCGACAGTATTTAAAGGGCGTTGAGCTGTGGAGGTTTGAGTCTGCTTCAACCACAATAAAGCTGAGTTACTGACCCACTGTCATGTCATCTATTCCTGCTCGGTCCAGTCACGCAACATAACAGTGGCGACGAAGGTGGGATACTGCTTTAGGAGCTGAAGCACAAGCTGAGTCACTAGAGCTGAAGCGCTTGCGATCTGCGGGAAAGGAGTGGAAGAGAAAATTCTCCCTATAGATTCCTTCCCATCAAAAATGCAGTAGCCTGGACCTGAACAGAATGAACCAAATCAGACACATCCGTGAGTTCGATGTCCGCTACTCGGGACACTGGGAGTCACTTTCAGGGCCCGTCCGATGAGTCACCAAAAAGAATGAAACCGGAACTGGAGCTGGTTCTCCTAAGCCACGTTTATTAGCCTCATAACCAGTTGCTCGAAGACAAACGAAGTCAGCGTTGATTCTACAGCATACTCAACGCTGTTAAATAGCCGGCAAAGCCAACACCCTCCACCACACCCCTAATTATTCCACCACGCCCACACCCTACTTAACTACTGCCTCCCATGGTTCCCACCCTTTTGCACCCGCCCACCACCATTGCAACCGGTAAGCCACCCCCCAGCCCAAACCACCCTCCTTTTCCCCAGAGCTCTGCATATTCTCATCTCTCCCCTCAGCTCTCCAGTCTGCTGTAAGTTGTGCCCTGAGCCCCTCCCCGTCCCGCCGGCAGTCTCCACCACCCCCTCAGTCACCCCGGCGTCCGTTTGTGTCCTGCCGCATGAGCGCTGGGTCTCGACCGGCTGCTCCACCGGACGGCCGCTCCCTGGCCCTCTGGTCGGCCCTGGAGGCTGTCAGGCCGTGTCAGCATTCATGCTCTCCCCTGCAGTCTCCGAAAGCCAGCTGGTCGCTCCTTGGCTGTAAACGGCAGCCGTACTCCTTCCTGACTCGTCGGTTACTTCCGGGAGCCGGCAAGCTGGTCTGTGGCCTCCCCAGCTGGTAGGCGGCCTGCCGCTGCGCTGTCAACCCGGCCGCTCCTTTCCCCCGCCCACTAGGACGGCGTGGAGGCCGGCAACCACCTCCGGAGCGCGGCAGCTCGTCAGGGAGATGAAGAGGCTGACGGGGGTCCCTGGAGGCTGGTAGGACACTCTGTGGCTTCCCCGGGAGTTGGGAAGGTGGTTGCTGGGGTGTGGCGATGGCCGGACGTGCTCCCGGCCCTCCAGGAAACCGCAGGTGCCGGCGGTTGGTTTCGGGGCCTGGCGGGGCGCTCCGCGGACGCTGGCGGTAGTTTTCGGGGCCTGGCGAGTCGCTCCGCGGCCCCTCTGAATGTCAGGCGTGCCAGGCCTGACATGCCGCCCCCCCTACCAAGGGTCCTCCTGCAGAGGTAGAGAACAAGGTTACAGAATCATTCACTCCGCATACCCCTCCGTGTCCCCTACCTCCCGGTCTGCTAGGGTGGGCACGGTGGAATGCCCGGACTAAACGTGGAGCATGGACGTCTTCCCGCGACACCCACGTTGCCTCCTCCACCGGGTACCCCTTCCACCGAAGGAGATACTGTATGGTGCCCCTCCGCACCCTGGAGTCCAACACCTCCTGCACCTCGTGCTGATCAGCGTGAACCGGTCCGGGCCCCCCCTCCCCTGCTGCTGCGGTAGCCGCTGGAGCAGGTTTCAGCAGGCTACTATGGAACACCGGGTGGATCTTACCCAAGAACTTTGGCAACCGCAGTCGCACCGTCACCGGATTTATCACCTGCACCACCCGGAACGGCCCGAGGTACTAGGGTCCTAGCTTACGGCACGGGACCTGTAACCGTAAGTACTTGGTGGACAAGTAAACTAGGTCCCCCACCCGCGGTGTAACAAAGGGTTTCCGTTTCTTGTCCGCCTGCGCTTTGGTCGCCACGGCGGACCGATCCAACGCTTCCTTCGCTGCCCCCCAGGCAGCTGTGATTTGTCGCATCCAGTCCTGCGGTGAGCACGGAGACCCCTCCTCCTGGAGGCATTCAGCGAAGGGGACAACTTCGTGACCGGTGACCACCCGATATGGAGAGAAGCCAGTACTGCTGTGAACCGCATTATTGTACGCCACTTCAGCAAGCGCTAACAGGTCTACCCAGTCCGTCTGCTGAAATGAAACGTAGCTCCGTAGATAACGTTCAACGGCAGCGTTGGCTCGTTCTGCGGCCCCGTTGGTGCTGGGGTGATAGGCCGTACTCAGCCCCTGCGACGAGCCGATATGATGCAGGAACTC
Source organism: Vipera ursinii (assembly GCF_947247035.1). Classification (NCBI taxonomy): domain Eukaryota; kingdom Metazoa; phylum Chordata; class Lepidosauria; order Squamata; family Viperidae; genus Vipera; species Vipera ursinii. The sequence goes on from NC_139521.1 coordinate 30,269,981, forward strand.
TCTCCAAAACCGAGCCGTGAACTGCACCCCTCTGTCTGAGATCACACGCCGTGGCACTCCATGCAGTTGGTATACTTGCGTGAGAAACAGCCAAGCTAGTCGACGAGCTGATGGTAACCCCTTACACGGAATAAAGTGTGCCTGTTTGGAAAACAGGTCGACTACTGTCCAAATAACGGTGTGACCCTTACTCTCTGGGAGGTCCACAACGAAGTCCATGGCGATGTCTTGCCATGGCCGAGTCGGGTCAGCTACCTGCTGCAACAGCCCCAAAGGCTTCCCAACTTGGGGTTTTGTAGTAGCACATACATGGCAACGCCGTACATACCCCTCGACGTCACTCTTCATGCGGGGCCACCAGAATTGACGACGGGCCAGATGTAAGGTTTTCACAAACCCGAAATGTCCCGCCTGTTTGGTGTCATGACACCCATGCAGAACGCGTGGCCGCACAGTTTCAGGCACATATAACCGTGCTCCATGCCACGCCAAGCCGTCCCGCATAGTTAATAGTCCCGTATTACTCCGTATCCAGGCGTCCTCCTGCAAGGCCCTTTGAATGGCCTGGTTCAAATTCTCCTCCGACACCTGTCCAGCACTCTCTGAACCAACCCCCTCCTTCACCAGTGTCGGGATGAGTGCCTGTACCACCTCCTCCCTCTTGCTGTCAAACTGTGGCATGCGGGATAAAGCATCCGCCAGAAAGTTCCGACCCCCCGGCACATACTTCAGCACAAACTGGAAGTGACGGAAGTATAAGGCCCACCGGACATGCTTAGGCGACAGGCGGCGAGGGGTTTGTAGGGCCTCCAGGTTTTTATGGTCCGTCCACAGTTCAAATGGACGGGAGGCCCCTTCCAGGAGGTGTTGCCAGGTCTCCAACGCCCAACGGACCGCAAAAGCCTCCTTCTCCCACACCGCCCAGGCCCGTTCAGTGGGAGTCAGTTTCTTGGAGGCATAAGCACACGGCTGCAGGACCCTGGCACTGCTCCGCTGAAGGAGGACGCCCCAAGAGCAACATCGCTCGCATCCGCCTGTACGACATAAGCCAGTTCGGGGTTGGGGTGTCGCAAAACAGGCTCTTTAGCGAAGAGGGACTTCAGTTCCTCGAACGCCCGCTGACACGCTGTGGACCACTCCAATTTAAGCCCTGGACGTGGGCGTGTCTTTAATTGTTGTGTGCACAACAGATCTGTTAACGGCAGGGCGATGGCCGCGAAGCATGGGATGAACTGTCTGTAAAAGTTGGCAAAGCCGAGGAAACTTTGCAACTGTCGACGAGTCCGCGGAGCCTGCCACTGTTGAATAGCGTGTACCTTTCTAGGATCCATCTCCACTCCTGCCGCCGATATACGATACCCGAGGTAGTCCAGCTGGGCCCTATGGAACTCACACTTCCAGCAGTCTTGTCAACACCTGACGCACAAGGAGTACATGCTCCTCCAATGTGTCCGAGTAAATCAGGATGTCGTCTAAGTACACCAAAACTCCCCGATACAGGAACTCATGCAGGACCTGATTGATCAATTGCATGAATACAGCTGGAGTTCCCTGTAGGCCAAACGGCATCACTCGGAATTTGAAACTACCAAGGGGACAATTAAACGCAGTCTTCCACTCGTCCCCGGCTTTGACCCTCACCCGGTAGTAGGCTTCCCTCAGGTCCAACTTGGTGAATACCCGGCCTGTTGCCAAATGGGTCAGCAGGTCCTTCATCAAAGGAAGGGGATATAGGTGCTCCACGCACACCGCGTTAACCCCGCGGTAGTCCACACACAAGCGCAAGCCCCCATCCTTCTTCTCGCGAAAGAGCACTGGCGCCGCCACCCGAGACCGTGCTGGTTGGATAAACCCTCTCTCCAAGTTCTTATCTATGTACCGCCGTAACTCCTGCATCTCCTTCGGGGACATGGCGTACATACGGGGCTTAGGCAGCCTGGCACCAGGTTCGAACTCGATGGCACAATCCGTCGGCCGGTGGGGTGGTAACGAATCGCACTCCCGCTCATTGAAGACGTCCATTAAGTCAGAGTAAACTCGGGGTACATGCACCTTCGAGTCATCCTTGACCCCGCAAACCTTCTCCCGCGTCCCCGTGTCCTCCGGCCCCAAAAAGGAATGGTGGAGAGGGGGCTCGGGGCCCAGACCCACCCGAAGATGACGACAACCCCCCTCTCACCAAATCGTGGGACCCCATTTGTCAAGCCACGTAAGGCCCAGGATAACAGCTTCAGTCATAGAGGGCACCACAACAAAACGCAAAGTCTCCCAGTGGGCCCCCAATTCCAGCCGGACTGGTTCGGTGACATGGGTGATAGGAGCCCCCCCAAGGAGCGACCCATCTACTTGCTGGAAGCGAAGAGGGGTTACCAGGCGTTGCAACCGGATACCCACTGTAGCCGCTGTTTTCCGGTTGATAAGACACCGGGTGCTCCCTGAATCGACCAAAGCCCTAACCGCCCGCCTTTGCCCAGACACGGGGCTCACCAATACCACCGGGAACACGAAGGGGCACACCGGGGCACTTACCATCGGATCCTCCTCCAACTCCAGATCCTCAAGGTCTTCTGTCGGCGTGGGCTGGGTGGTTATGGGTCCGGCCACCAAGGGAGGAGTCGTCACCCGACGGTTGTCGTCAGTTGCCTGATAAGCAGTTCGGGACCGCTCCGAGGTCTTCCTAGCAGGCAAAGCCCGTGTCGAGGTCGCTGGGGGAACCATTCGGGCTGGCGGAAGCGGGCATTCAGCCGCCCGATGGCCCGGCTGGTCACACCGGAAACACCTAATACCAGGCCGTGGTAGCTGTACAGAGGGAGCTTTGGTCGCCGGCAAGCCAGGCCGCTCCTCCACCTTCACTCTCTCGGCCAGCCGCCGGGCTCCGGTCACCCCCTCAGACCTTCCTCGAGTATCCTGTAAGCCAATGTCTAACTCAACAGCCACCCGGAACCAGTCCTGCAAACGGGCCGGCACCCCTCTTACCATGCAAGCTCGCTGCAAGGCACTGTCCAGTCCAGCCTTGAAATGATGCACGAGAAGGCGTTCTGGCCAGGACCGTAGCCTCCCGGCCACCTTCCGGAACTCCCCAACATAACGCACCGCCGGTTTTCCTTGCTGGCGCAGATCCAACACTTCGGCTTCGGCGCGGAGCACCCGTGAGATATCCTCGAAACGGGCCCGTAGAGCCTCCAGGAAAAGACCAAGGTCCCCAAGCTCACGGGCATGGTCACCGTACAGGTCGGCCGCCCAGGCCGCGGCCTCTCCTTGTAGACACGCCATCACAGCCACTACCATCACCCACTGGGATGTGTAAGCCGGGCCATACTGGTCCATATGGTTAATCACCTGGCCCAGGAACATTGCCAGGCGGTCTGGATGACCATCATAGACCGCGGTCAGGGGCGGTGGGCCCCACGCCAGCCCTGGACCCCAAGGACCCAGCGGCATCCCCTGGATTGGAACCCCCCATCTGGTCGTAACGGCTGCTGTCTTGGTCTTCCGGCCACGCTATCCCAAGGAGCCATGCCGCTTGGTACTGCCGTTGCGGGAGCCGGGACCCTGGGACCTCTGTGAACCTCAGGCTGACGGACCGGGCCCTGATACCTTGGGCTGTCCATACGGAAGCGGGGCGGGCTAGACCGCCGAGCGGGGCCACCTGGGAGGTACCACTGCCCCTGGTCTGACTCATCTGGAACAGACCAGAACCCAGGCTCCCGACCCCTCACTTCCCCAAACCGCTCTCTGAGAACTTCCATGGTACGGCTGCCCGGAGCGGTGGAGTAGCTCCATTCTTCACCACTGTCCTCCATGAAACACCGCTCCCTCCATTCTGTAGACGAAGCTTTGGGCCGGGTCGTCTGGCCTTGACCGAGCCCTCTATGATCTCCATCGGAATGTGTCCACCGATCACTGCTGTGAGCCCGCACTCCAGCCTCCTGAGGCCCCAGACCGGGGCCGTCGAGTGGGGGAGGCTTTTCCTTCCGCCGCACCGAGGGCAACGCCTCCTCCCCCACCTCCACTGACTCCAAGAGCCCAGCCGCAGCTCCAGTTTCCTCCTGCTCCTCAGCCAGCGGTGCAGGATCCTCCACGCCTTCTGCCATAGCAAACACCCAGGGAGCGCTCTCCACAAAGATTAAATGAATGCTGACTTACTTTCAGGGCCCGTCCGACGAGTCACCAAAAAGAATGAAACCGGAACGGGAGCTGGTTCTCCTAAGCCACGTTTATTAGCCTCATAAACAGTTGCTCGAAGACAAACGAAGTCAGCGTTGATTCTACAGCATACTCAACGCTGTTAAATAGCCGGCAAAGCCAACACCCTCCACCACACCCCCAATTATTCCACCACGCCCACACCCTACTTAACTACTGCCTCCCTTGGTTCCCACCCTTTTGCACCCGCCCACCACCATTGCAACCGGTAAGCCACCCCCCAGCCCAAACCACCCTCCTTTTCCCCAGAGCTCTGCATATTCTCATCTCTCCCCTCAGCTCTCCAGTCCGCCGTAAGTTGTGCCCTGAGCCCCTCCCCGTCCCGCCGGCAGTCTCCACCACCCCCTGAGTCACCCCGGCGTCCGTTTGTGTCCTGCCGCATGAGCGCTGGGTCTCGACCGGCCGCTCCACCCGACGGCCGCTCCCTGGCCCTCTGGTTGGCCCTGGAGGCTGTGTTCGGGGGTGGTTTGGGAAAATACCAATAAAATTAAGATTAGATTCCGACATCCTGCCCATTAGGATTAAAGCCAGGAGGGTCCTGTTTGTGCTAAAACAAAAAATTGAGAGCGAACTGGATAAATTAGTTAATCAGGGAATTTTGTAACCCATAGAAGGGGTGAATGGGAAACTCCCATTGTTGCCCCCCTCAAACCGAATGGTCCAATAAGAATTTGTGCAGATTATAAAGAACTGCCTGACAGCCCCCTCCAGGCAAAAGATATAGCAGTCAGCAAGGCTGTTGATAAAATCTTGAGCAGGGTATTAGCGTGGGTAGCCTCCGGGTGGCAAGCACAGAGCCCTGGGAAGGACTTCCAGGCATACTTTGCCAGGAGAAACGAACTGTCTTTGCATAAAGGTTGTCTGTTATGGGGTAGCAGGGTCATAGTCCCAGACAAATTAAGAACTAAGGTTTTGGAAGCCCTGCATGAAGGGCACCCCAGTATTGTCAGGATGAAAGCTCTGGCCCACAGCTATGTGTGGTGGCCAGGCCTTGACAAGGAAATAGAAGGGCAGGTTGCAGGCTGCTACCAGTGTCAAAAACCCCGACCTGAGCAGCCTCGCTCCCCAGTTCATAGATGGGAACCAACGTATGCACCATGGTCAAGAATCCACATTGACTATGCAGGCCCCTTCCAGGGTCAGCTTTTTCTAGTAGTGGTTGACAGTTATTCTAAATGGTTGGAGGTAGTTCCTGTTTCTAGCATGACCACTACCAAAACTGTGCAGGTGCTTAGGGGGCTCTTTGCCACGCATGGCCTGCTGGATGTAATTGTGTCGGACAATGGTCCACAATTTAAATCTGCTGATTTCCAGGCTTTCATCAGGGCCAACTTGATTAGGCACGTCACGTCCGCCCCTTTTCACCCAGAGACTAACAGCCTTGCTGAATGAATGGTAAGAACAACTAAGGATGCCCTGAAGCACATCATCATCAGTGATTGGCACCAAAGACTGGCACAATTCCTACTAAGTCAACATTCCACTCCTTCAACAGCCACCGGTAAAAACCCAGCTGAACTGCGTTGGGGCCGGTGCCTCATTACAAAATTGGACAGACTGTACCCTGACTGTGTGGCGGCTGAGGGGGAGCGGCACACTGCCGTCAGGGAGCTGTGTGGGGGGGGACCATGTGTGGGCCAGGAACTACACCTCTGGGGACATCTGGGTTCAAGGGGTGGTGATTGATAAAACAGGGCCAGTATCATATATCATTGAGGGGGAAGGGGGCTGACAGGTTAGACGGCATACAGTATAGATCAGCTAAGGAAATGGGCCCCAGAAAACCAAAAAGGGGAACAGGCCATGGACAGCCAGTCAACATAATTTCCTGCGGTCACCCTGACACCAGAAAGGCCCCCAGATGTGCATATTCCAACCTCGCAAAATATGGAGAGGCTAGAGGCCTTTACTGCACCACAGAACCTGGAGGGCCAACTTATGGACTCCAATCCCATGAACTGTGAAGGAGAGGAAGAACTTAGCCGGTCTCCAGACAGGGTGGAGCTGCCATTAAGACGTTCCAGCAGAATACGCAAACCCCCAGCGTATCTGAAAGACTTCATAAGGTCATAGGTCACTTGCGGTGGCAAGACAGATAGCCTACAAACTAAGTGTCAAGTTGTTTGTTTATTGTATTGTTCTTTCTTGGGGGGGAAGGGGTGTTTTATACATAATATTAAGTGACAGCTCAGCCACGGCAACAGCTGTGTCAACACCCAGCAACAACAGGTGGTGTCGACCCCCGCCTTCATTGGTCAGGCAGTTCCAGTGGGACTTTTCAGCGCAGTTGATTGGCCACCTGCCTGCTGGCGACAGTATTTAAAGGGTGTTGAGCTGTGGAGGTTTGAGTCTGCTTCAACCACAATAAAGCTGAGTTGCTGACCCACTGTCATGTCATCTGTTCCTGCTCGGTCCACTCACGCAACATAACATAAGCCATAACACCTGCAAAGGGTTCCTGAGCCTTTAAATGGTCTCTCAGTCTGGTTCAGTAGAAATCACAATCATGGGGAAGACTGCTGACCTGACAGTTGTGCAGAAAACCATCATTGGCACCCTCCATAAGGAGGGAAAGCCTCAAAAGGTAATTGCAAAAGAAGTTGGATGTTCCCAAAGTGCTGTATCAAAGCACATTAATAGAAAGTTATGTGGAAGGGAAAAGTGGGGAAGAAAAAGGTGCACAAGCAGCAAGGATGACCGCAACCTGGAGAGGATTATCAGGAAAAGGCCATTCAAAAGTGTTGGGGACTTTCACAAGGAGTGGACCGAGGCTGGAGCCAGTGCATCAAGAGCCACCACACACAGATGGATCCTGGACATGGGCTTCAAATGTCGTATTCCTCTTGTCAAGCTGCTCCTAAACAACAAATAACGTCAGAAGCGTCTTACCTGGGCTAAAGAAAAACAGTCCTGGTCTGTTGCTCAGTGGTCCAAAGTCCTCTTTTCTGATGAGAGCAACTTTTGCATCTCATTTGGAAACCAAGGACCCAGAGTCTGGAGGAAGAATGGAGAGGCACACACTGCAAGATGCTTGAAGTCCAGTGTGAAGTTTCCACAGTCTGTGTTGATTTGGGGAGCCATGTCATCTGCTGGTGTTGGTCCACTGTGCTTCATTAAGTCCAGGGTCAACACAGCCGTCTACCAGGAGATTTTGGAGCACTTCATGCTTCCTTCCACAGACGGGCTTTATGGGGATGCTGACTTCATTTTCCAGCAGGACTTGGCACCTGCCCACACTGCCAAAAGCACCAAAACCTGGTTCAATGACCGTGGGATTACTGTGCTTGATTGGCCAGCAAACTTGCCTGACCTGAACCCCATAGAGAATCTATGGGGTATTGCCAAGAGAAAGATAAGAGACATGAGACCGAACAATGCAGAAGAGCTGAAGGCCGCTATTGAAGCATCCTGGTCTTCCATAACACTTCAGCAGTGCCACAGGCTGATAGCTTCCATGCCACGCTGCATTGAGGCAGTAATTGCTGCAAAAGGGGCCCAAACCAAGTATTGAGTACATATGCATGCTTATACTTTTCAGAGGTCCGATATTGTTCTATGTACACTCCTTGTTTTATTGATTGCTTGTTTTATTTTTTTTATTTAAAAAGTTTTACAGTACATTTTAACTTTAATCCCCCCTCCCCCACCCCTATCTAACCCTCCCTATCCCTCTCCCCCATTCCCTCCTCCCCCCCCCGACTTCCCAGAGCTAAATACAGGGTATAAAAAAGAAAAACAAACATAAGCATCCATATGCTATCACAATAAACTATTAATTCTATCACCCTCTAGCTCATGTAAAATGATTACAAACAATATTACTATTACAGAAAAGAAAAAAAGAAAGAAAACAGAAAAGGAACTTTACTCAAATACTAAATAAAATTTCTTAATCCCAATCCTTATTCATATTAATTTCAAAAAAGAAAAAAAAATTCATCTACTATTTACATTCTCCCACATTTCTCTAAATTCTAAACAAATTCTCAATTACGCACCAAAAGCGCCTATCTCTATTAACCTTGTTAATCTCCAACCAAACTGAACTATGATCAAAAATAGTTCTTGCATATATCACACCAAATGTCTCACAGTTCCAGATTATCTATCTATACGTCTAGGACACCATTCCAATCTCCAATGAAAATAAAATAAAAAATTTAAAAAATTTATAATCCAATTAAGTAACCTTTATATGTAGTAAGTTAAGAAAAATCAAATTGTTATTGATTAGGAGCTTGCGTACCCAATCTTAAATTCAATAAATACTTTTAGTCCATAACCCTAATATACGTTTCTTGCAAACAAATAGCATCAGTCTTAAATTATTTTAAATATTGAAAAACTTTCTTTCTCCTCTATGATGAATTTAATCCATTGGCATTCTAAATTAGAGATTTAGTCACCAATCTTGACGCTCCAAAGCTTTTGGAGCACATCTGAAATGACCCCTGTATCTTCTTTGGACCACGCCCTTCCCACAGCTTCACTATAAGTACGCTTTGGAGGTTCCATAACTTTCTGCTTGTCTTGCTCTTGCTCTCATCTCGCTCGTCTTAGGGCGGCACGCGTCATCCTCTGCTCTCCAGCAGTAACCGATGAGGCTGTAACTTGATCCCCTCCAGCACCGTTCTCCTCTGTCTGTCTATCTGCAACATCTTGAGGCTTTCCCTCGCCATGTCCCTTTGCAGCTTCCAGAAGTGATAGGGGGGTTGCTTTTAACACATTGCTATAAAAATCACGTGCCTGGGCCACAGTAACCAAACGATGTCTTTTACCTTCGTGCATCACCATTGATTGCTTGTTTTATTGAATATACTAATTTTCTGAGATTGTGGATTTGGGGTTTTTCATGAGCTGTACGCCATAATCATCACAATTATGACAAATCACAGCTTGAACTATCTTGCTTTGCATGTAATGAGTCTATCTCATATATTAGTTTCCCCTTTTAAGTTGCATTACTGAAATAAATGAACTTTTGCACGATATTCTAATTTTTCGAGTTTCACCTGTAGATACAGTTTAGGTATCAGGAGAAAAATCCTGAGCTCTCAGTCTGTGGAATAGGTTGCTTCATTTAGACAGTTATTTCCCTTTACTAATGGTCCTCAAGTAGAAGTCATTAATTTGCTTTTGCAAGTCTTGCACTGAACAGGAGGTTAGCTCAGAAGATAATGGAGATGGCTTCCACCACTACAAGACTATTATCTAGCATTACAAGGCTGTTATATTTTGTTTTCCTTTGTTTTGTTTGGCATGTTAAGGAGATGCACTGATACAAAAATATAAAGAAAAATGCAAAGTATATAATTATTTTCAGTTGTGTAGAATTGCCACATTCAAAATTACAGTTAAAACCTTGATTTAATGGAGGATACATTGGAAGAGATGTCCATTAAATCTGAATCATAACTAAATCAAATTTATGTAATTTATGTCAATTATTACACTTGCATAACTACTGAATTGACTTTTTATGTCATTTGCATTAACTTACAGCATTTAGGTAGTTTCAGCTGTTTATCCACGGTGCAGTCCTGCACAGCTAGGACCCTATTGAAATGGAAAAATAATTTTGTGAAATCAATGAAGTAGCCAGCTGAAATCACAACAGTGCAATTGTTCATGGAGAATTTCACAAACTCAGCATAGAGCTTGTTCCATGTGTCACAAATTAACAAATAAAATCACAAATAGTTTAGAATTCAGTTACTGGGCATATATCTGAACCACATTGCTCTGTCTTTATATCTTCTGAACTGCTAATACATTTTTCATTAAAATGCATGGCATTGTTTTAACTGACTTACAAAACTGACAAAGTAGAACTTTTTATGTAATGTTGTATTTTAAATCCATGTAGCCTAAATATTGTGTTACTCACAGTATTTGTAAGTGTATATCCATACCTGAACATCCTCCTTTTCACACACAGAGAATTGAATATCTTAAATGTAAAGATGTATGCTTATAGCCAATTTAGTATATATGAACTGCTGGGAAAAGCACAGCCAAGTATATCCTACCTCCAGAGTACATTGATTTGATAATGTTAAATGTATATATGCCCTCTGCAAGGGAGTTTCTTCAGTGATTCTGTGCAGAGAGAACAATAAAGATCCATTTAGGACTCTACTGAAGTATCTTATAAGGATACGTAGTGTCTGGTGACTGAGCATTTCTATAACGTCCCAGAAAAATAACAGAAGATAAGCCATACACTGTAGCCACTGGATGCCAAAGGCCCAGTGTAATTTCACAACTGTAGCGGTGGAAAAACACGGTGTGAGGGAGATGGGTGGTTTGAAGATGTGATAAATGAATAAGTGAGTGAGTGAATAAAATCCAAAGAGCCGTGAGGCTAAGAATTAGGCTTAAATTAATTTGAAAATCAATCTTCCAAGTACATTATTAAAAATACTTGTAACATTTTCAAAGCTTAATGAGCAGTTTTATCAATGTATAAAATACAAAGAAAAATAAAAATAGGAAATTCAGGGAAGGAAAAAGAGGGGGAAAGAAAATATGAGGTACAAGGAAAGAAAAAAGTGTTGATTTCAGACTCTTTTTAGCATAGTACAAGATAACATTATAGCCTTAACATTTTACTTTTACACATTAGTGTATAACTAGCCATTTCTATATCAGCAAATATATCTAACTGGCAAAACCAAAGTAAAAGTTTCCCTTTTTTTCATTGCAAGTACAAAATCCAGAGGTGATATCCAAATAAAAAGCATAATATATATTCCTCTTTGAATAAAAAATAACCATTTCTGCTTTATCTTCTTTGCTGTGGAAATAATATGTATTTATATTTGCATTTAATAATCTTTATAAACTATCACTATTAATATTAACAAAAATCTTTAACCTTAAAGGGAAAATACTTGTTTTTCATCCATTTTAAAACATTAAACTTTTCTTTAAAAAATATTTCTAAAATCAGTTTTATAACACATATATTTTTTTTAACTTCCTCTTAACATATATACTTTAAATTTCACTTTCAGATAAATAAAATTCCAACTAACTCCAATTAACTCATTATATTTAGATCAGTTCCTCCAAGTTACCCTCACAGAATAATTTTCCTTCTTGTATAATAATTATAATTAGCTTCATTAAGCTAATACATCTTTTTCTTTAAGTTTCTCTTAACATAGATACTTTCAAATACACTTTCAGTAATATTTACAAACTTTACGAATTACCTAAGTATTATATATAAAAGAAAAAATACATTTTCAAATTTTAGATTTAGATTAAGACTTTCTTTCCATTACAATAAAAATCAATTAAAAATCCATTACAATAAAAATAAATCCTAATTCTAATTGATTCATTAAGTTTAAGTCACTCCTTCCAGTTTGTCTTCATAAAACACCATTTTTCTCCTCTGGAATGTTTATCAAGTAGTTATAAGTTCTCTTTTTCTAAAGGATTTCTCAAATGGCCATGAAGAAAAACTCCCAAACTTGTCCTCTTAAAAGTTTTCTTGGGCATCTTCTTTCAATTGTGTTGGGAGGTTTACATTTAAACCATCATAATAAACCTTGGTGTCAGGTTTACATTCCAAAATTGCAACTGACTACCTACTACATTATCAGCGACTTGTGAAATTGCCTCAGTGGTTTGGTAACTTTTTACACATATTTGCATCTCTAAAGTAGTTTGGGAAGTTGTTTTTTTACATCCTTGGAGCATAGGTAATCTATGAACTGATGGATTTTATTTTTAAAAAATCCAAATACATCTCTAACAATTTGCTCCTCCATCTTCTTAACTCCCTCTTTAGTCAAAGAGTAGCATTCTTATAAATCACTTAAAAATTGCTGGCCAATCAGGAATCATAAAAATCAGAAAGTTTTAGCCACCACAGCAAAGCAGACCAAACTACAAATTACTAAAAATAATAAACTAGAACCACAACCTTCTGCCCTTATATTTCTCCATCAACTTTGTAAAAAAAAATATACTCCACACTTCCTTATTTTATTTTATTTTTTTTCCATATAAAGCTTTTTATTAGTTCTTTTTTCCTAACATACATATGTTAATTTTTCAACCATCGTGCAGTCTAGGTTCAAAAGCGCTAATACATAGTCAAGTCCTAATCTTTGGTTCTTTCCTCTAGCCATTTGTAGAATGACTCCCAGGTTTGGTACTATTCTGTTTCTTCTTTATCTTTCAATCTTATAGTTAATCTGTCCATCTCAGCGCATTCCAATATTTTTTTAAATTACTTCTTCCTCTGGTGGTATTCCTTCATTTTTCCAGTATTGCACGAAAGTTATTCTTGCTACTGTTGTAATGTGTAGAACCAAATATAAACTTTGCTTATTAATCTTTTCTGGTATTTTACCTAATAAAAAAATTCAGGATTAAATACTACATGTTCTCCCAACATTTTTTCTAACCAAGCATGTATTTTTCCCCAATAAGCCTTTGCTTTACCACATGTCCACCAAATATGATAATATGTGCCTGAGTTATGTTTACATTTCCAACATCTATCTGACAAATTTTTAAACATTTTTGCTAATCTTGCTGGTGGCAGGTGCCATCTATAAACATTTTATATAAATTTTCTTTATACGCAGTTGACATTGTCAATTTATAATTTCTCTCCCATAATTTTTGCCATTTTTCTAGTTCTATATTATAACCAAAGTTTTTTGCCCACTTTATCATTGTTTCTTTAGTTTGTTCACTTTCCATCTCCAAAATTAACAAATGTTATACATTTTCTTAATTAGTTTATCATCAAAAGTTAACAATATCTTTATCAAATACAGTTTGTTCTTTATAAAACCCATACAGTTTCACATCTTTTTCATATCTATTTTGTATTTTTAACTGTGCCCACCATGACAAGTTGATACCCTGATTTTTCAGTTCTTGTTTCGATTTTAATGTCCCATCAGTATTTAAAATATCTCTATATGTCCATTTTTTTTCAAAATCTACCAAATTTGGATGTGAGAAAGCTTCTGTCATTGATAGCCACCCTGGAATTTTTACATATATTTTAGTTTTGATTTTTTCCCATACTGTTATCAAACCATTTCTAATATAGTGATTTTGGAAATACTTATGAATTTTATTTTTGCTGTACCACAAAAAAGCGTGCCACCCCAATTGTAAGTCATGTCCCTTCAGATATAACAACCTTTTATCCCTAAGAGTTATCCATTCTTTCACCCATGTTAAAACAGATCCTTGTTAATACAAAGCCCACTCGGGTAGCCCAAAACCTCCATTTTCCTTAATATCTTGCAACATTTTCATCTTTATTCTAGCTTTCTTTCCTTGCCAAACAAACTTCAAAATTAATGAATGTAACTCTTGGAAGAATTTTTTCTCAAGTTTTATTGGAATTGTTTGAAATAAAAATAAAATCTTAGGCAATATATTCATTTTAACTGTAGCAATTCTTCCTAGTATTGACAGTTGTAAGTTTTCCACTTACACATATCACAAATCTAATTTTATTTGTTTCAATAGCTTTATATAATCCTCTTTTATTGTTGAGCATTTGGCTGATAAATATATACCCAATTATTTAACCGTTTTCATATCTGTACCTCTACTGATTCTGACATTTGTTTTGCTTATCTGTGAGATTCTTTAGTATTATTTTAGTTTTTTCTTTATTTATTTTTAATCCTACTATTTCTCCATATTGTTCTATCTTTCCCTACAATTTGGGAATCATCTCCAGGGGTTCTTCCAAAATAAATACTAAATTGTCAGCAAATGCTTGTAATTTATATGTTTCATCCTTTATCCCCAACCCTTTAATTTTTGTATCTTGTCTAATATTTTGATTTAAAACTTCCAAGGTGAAGATGAATAACAGAGGAGATAGTGGGCATCCTTGCCTTCACACTTCCTTATTTTAGCTTGCCTTCAGAAGTCTTTCTTGTTATTTAACAATGAAGAAATTCCCCAAATAGTGAAGTTCTTCAAAAAGGAATAACATGCTATGGCTAAAGAGACCCTCCTTTACAGATCTGGACACTGTAGATAAATTGTTTTGACTAGAAAGATCTTAAAAACAAGAGAAATAAAGTGAACTCTCTTAGCAATATATAAATCAATCTTATTCACTCTGATGTCCTACATATTACATATCAAGATTTCAATTACGTTAATTCCTAGCTATGTTGGGTACACTGAAAAGGCACCAGTGAGCAAAAGACTTCCATAAATTATCCAGGCAAAAGAGAAATTCTCCCTTACCATATATAATAACAAGTGGGTTCCAGATATAGCTTTGCAAACATAGATACTTCAAAGCAAGCAACAAGCATAATATTTCAGAACACATAATGCAAACTTATGATACATCCATTTTGCAGATAACCAGTGTAGGCACATTAGATATGCTTGAATAAGATATTATGTTCAAGTAAATATGCAAGGAATGTAGTCTTGAATGTTTTGTACTTGCTTTTATCTTTATAAATATTTTCAGATTTATTATTAAGTTCCCAAAATTATTAAAGACAGCCGATGACTGCAAAACATTATGAAGTTTGAGATGGTCTGCATTTTCCTGCTTGAGCCACTTTTATCCATCCACCCAGTTTGCAGGAATAAAAGACACTTTTAGAGAACTCAGCAGGAATTATAGCATTTTTTTTATTCCAGAGAGATAAAGAGACAGCAACAAGCTGAGTGAGTAGGAAGGACTGCAACATCAGGCATATGGTGCGGTTTGTCACTGTAAACTCATCTGCAATAGTTTATCAAAAGACTTCTATGAAAAACAAATGGCACTTTTGTTGGCAGATTCAGAAAAGAAATTTACTTTTTTAAAGAAAAAGAATTAACTCCCCCCCTTTTTCCCCCTTCTTTTTATCGTAGTAATCTGGAAATTCACACTGAAGACAGAGAGTTGAAAAAACTTGAGAACAGGACAGGATCTCTCATGCTGATTTAGACCAAAACTTCACTTACTCTATATTATGTTCCTGCACTGGCCAACCAATGCATATGAAAATTCATGAGCAAAATATATGCCTCTTAGCAACTGTCTAACATGCCTCTTAGCAACTGGAACTAATATATGGCAATCAATGAGTGATGTCATCAGTGGTGGCATAGCTTTCTTTAATAGATTTGCAAGATGTCCAGCATAATGGCCATTCCTGCATATTAAAGTACTAAATTCTAAACTTCACTATAGCTAATGTAAAGAAGTAATTCAGGGAAAAATTATTGAGATAACTCTGTTGGGAGTTTTACAATTTGATCATTTGGACTGCAGGTAAGAGACAGAACTGTAAATACAAGCAAATGTATTAACACTATCTAGACAAGGTTTCTTCAGAAAGCTACATGCTATTAGAGAAAACTTTCTGTCATCATGGTAGATATTTTTTTAATGACTGTTTCCAAAGGCAACAACAGCAAGCTGAAGTTTTGTCAAAATGAAATCTCTTCCGAGGCTATTTTACTGCTGAATTTCAGTGATCTCATTCCAGGAAGCTGAAAGGATGAAAATAAGGTGCTGGCATCCTGAACACAGTCTCCCATCACCCCTGTTTTATAATCTTTAATTTTGAGAGCAGGTTTCCATTGGTGTTGCTTTTTCTTCTTCTTGTGTAATAAATAGTTACTAGTATGATTAGGGAATAATATTTACTGTGGTTGCAAAATAATAACAAGACCTCTGAAAAAGAATGTGTTATACCAAAAGATATATTACTGAAGTTATGAAAGTATCATCATCTTGTTTTCTCTGTTTCTTCTCCCTTATTTTAAAAATCTTTACTAAGTACTTATGATCACATTGGGCTTACATATAATTTTTCATTTATATTTATATTTGAGAACTTAGACTACTGTATCTAATTATTTCAAAAGCTTTATGTCAAGTTTCCGACGTATGGGCTTTTCAAGTAACTCTGAGGCATTGTTTACCTTAAAAGTCCTTTATTAGCCTAATACACCTGCAAATGTTTGCTCGAAGAAAGCTGGAATATGAAATCTCCACCCCCTTGCACAATTCTCCACCTTTCTAATTTTGTCATTAATCATATTCTCCTATTGATTTAAAGAATCAGTTTCCCTTCCTTTAGAAAACCCACCAAGCTCTTATCTTCTTTTATTTCAGATGGCCTTGAGGAACAATCCTCCTCTTCCCCCCTAACAATCTCTTAAAGCAATACACAAGTTTAAGATATGAAATGGCTACTTCTTCATCTCTTGTCAAGCAATAACATTTGATGTTAACAGCATTGACATCCACCCCCCCTTACAAAAAGGACAGATCCTGTAATGTAAACAAAACACAAGTTAGGAACTGGCTTTTGGTTTATTGGGGTGTTTCTCGTAAAAACTTTTGATAAGAATGTCAGCTTTCACATCAGTAGATTTCACCCAAATGGCTTCAGACAATGGGTATCCCTTCCATTGTACTAGGTACTGCAATTTTCCCTTTAAGATTCTAGAGTGAAGAATACGTTTCACTTCATAATGGGTTTGACCTGCTACCATGAGGGTTCCAGGTGCTTTCTTAGGGGGAGGTCTTAAAGTGGAGGTTTGAAAAGGTTTCAGCAAGCTACAATGGAACACTGGGTGATTTTTCCCCAAATGTCTGGGTAGTTTCAATTTTACTGTGACTGGGTTGATGATTTTCACAATGGGGAAAGGCCCCAAGAATTTCAGTCCCAATTTCCTATTGGGTAGTTTAAGGCATAAGTATTTGGTCGACAAATAGACCTTTTCCCCAGCTTGGAATGTTCTTTGGGAAGCTCTCTTTTTGTCAGCTTGCTTTTTGTAGGTCTCAAAAGTCTTTTTAAGGCCACCTTTGTATTTTTCCAAACTTTTTCCCAACCCTTCATCCAATGATTAAGAGTCTGGGAAGCGGAGGGTAACTGAGGGTATTCTGGTATGGGGTTGAATTCTTTCCCTGTGGCTACATGGAAAGGTGTGTAGCCAGTGTTGCTATGTACTGAATTATTGTAAGCCACCTCTGCGAAAGGGAGGACATCAATCCAGTTTGTTTGTTGGTAAGAGGTGTAGCATCTAAGGTATTGTTCCACCATTTTGTTGGCGGATTGTGTGGCTCCATTAGTAGCTGGGTGAAAAGCAGTTGATAGGCCTTGAGATGATCCAATTAATTTAAGAAAGTTTCTCCAAAATTTAGCTGTGAACTGCACCCCTCTGTCTGAAATTATTTGCTTAGGGGCACCATGTAGTCGATAGATATGTTTTAGGAACAACTTAGTCAGGCATTGAGCCGATGGAAGTCCTTTGCAGGCAATAAAGTGAGCCTGTTTTGAAAATAGGTCTATGACAGTCCAAATGACAGTATTTCCTCTATTGTCAGGTAGGTTTACTATAAAGTCCATAGCTATTTCTTCCCATGGTTGAGAAGGTTTGGCCACTGGTTGCAGTAACCCAGGGGTCTTTCCTGGGATTCCTTTCATGGTGGCACATACAGTATAGCTCTTGACATAGTTTTCTATATCTCGTTTTAGTCCCGGCCACCAAAATTGCCGGCAAGTGAGATGTAGAGTTTTTAGATATCCGAAATGTCCAGCCTGTTTGACATCATGGCTGTATTTGATGGCATTAAGACAAAGAGCTTCAGGCAAGTACAA
Source organism: Vipera ursinii (assembly GCF_947247035.1). Classification (NCBI taxonomy): domain Eukaryota; kingdom Metazoa; phylum Chordata; class Lepidosauria; order Squamata; family Viperidae; genus Vipera; species Vipera ursinii. The sequence goes on from NC_139521.1 coordinate 30,287,806, forward strand.
TTCCCCCCCCCCTTGTAAGCCAGACCATCCCTGCATGTTAGGGATGTCTGATTGTCTTTAAACCATTGATCAGTGAGGAGTTCTCACTTTATTTTCTTTACCCCGGGGTCATCAGGATTAGGGGTCCTGCAAGGTGTGAGTTGGGCCGCAGTTTGTGGACCGGGGATAATTGCCTCATGAACTTCTTTGCATTCACTTTTGTATTGTGGCAATTGGGAGAGCGCAACAGCTAGGACGTTTTTTCTTCCTGGTATGTACTTAAGAGTAAAGCTAAAATGGTTGAAGTACTGTGCCTATTGTACTTGTTTTGGGGACAATTTGCGGGGAGTTTTTAGTGCCTCTAAATTTTACTCTTCTAAAATGCATTTGTATGATTATTCTCTAATTATACCCACCATGATTTGCAGAAGAAATTATTTTTATTATTTTTTATTAATTTATACTGTTTTTAATACTTAGAACATAATAATAGAATCTTTAGAACATAGGTGTTTGCTGATTATAATGCATCTAATACTCACATTAATTATATGAAAATATTATGTAATCTTAAAAAGTTGATCAGACAATTTGAGAAAAAGTTATTTATAAAAAATTACCAAAAGCAATGGGTTATAACAATATATTAATATTGATTTTAATCCATAGATAGAAGAAACAAATTAGCCAAAATAATAAATCATAGAAATATATGTATGAATGAAACTAAACATTACTTTAAAAATTATAAATATATACTGTAAATCTCTCTTATCTGTTCTATACTACTATGATAAATTCATTTATCCACCTGAATTCTTTATAGCTGTGTATTAAAATAAAACTCATTAAAATCTAATTTTGTTTTCAATATACACCATTGTTTAAATCTTGCATGGATAACTATTTTTATACAAAACTCCTTACAAATGTAATTTTGCTTACAGCTTTCTCAGAGATATTACATTTGAACCCAAATTCCTGTATATGAAATTACAAGCACAACTAAGAATGCTATAACAAACCCTAGGATATGTGACTTGAATAAAAAAACAGCCATGCTAAAATTCTACAAAAGCACTGAAGTTTATCTTAGTGAAGGTGGGTTTTAATTCTTTGTGAATGTCAAGCAATATGCCAGTTAGAGGCAAGCAGTACTTTTTTTCATTCAAAGTAATGCTGTTAGCAAGTTTGAATGTCATATTTTTTCTGTGATGAGGCTGTGTTGATGGGGGTTGTCAGATTTTGATTGGTAGTAAAGAAGTCTAGCTAAATGTGGTTTGATGCTAGCATTCATCTTTCTTCAAATTTCAATGGGAGTGAAATTGCAAATATGTTCCAGTGAAATACCACTGGAACATATTTGCAATACCACAACAGACCCAGGAAACTACAGACCAATCAGTCTAACATCAATACCTGGAAAAATCCTGGAAAGGATAATTTAAAAAAAAAAACAGATCTGCGAACAACTAGAAGCAAACTAAGTTATAACTAGCAGCCAGCATGGGTTTGTTAAAAACAGATCATGGCGACTTCCAGGTGGCTCTTCAGTGGCGCGGACGGTTGGGATCAACCACCAGCCCTCCATTCTCGTTAAAGCTGCAGAGCAGCGATGATCAGCTGTTCCGCAGCTTGAAAACCCTTTCCCTCGGTCAAAAAGGGGAAGGGGAGCAGTCTGGGTAGGGGTAGAGCTCCCCTAGAGCCCTAGAATATTTATTCTGGGGCTTGAAGGGTGAGAGCTCCCCCGAAGCCCAGAGATACTCCGGATCGGAGGACTTCTGTGCTTTTAAGCAGAGCAAGACACTGAACCCACTCCTGCTGGATTTGATTGTTATTTTGAGCAACTGAAGCAGGCAGAGCGGATGTGGGAGCTGTATAAATAGCAAGTATAAGACTTTAACTCTGGAATCTCAACTTTCTTTCCGTTTCAACAATCGTTCTAAAAAGAAGGAGAAGATGGCGCCTGAGTGATTCTTTGTAACAAGAATCAAAAGTGTTTGGCTGGAGTTTTTTTTTAAAAAAGTGAAACTGATTGTTTGGATACTGAAAATTATAAGGATTATAAGAAAATCACAAGAAATCATATGAACTTTAAGAAGAGAATAGTAAGATCCTTTTTTCTTTCTTTCTTCGATAAGGAATTGATATTATATCAAAACAGAGAATAATAAGTTAAAAGTTGATAGCGCCTGACTCTTACTGGTTTAAGATGTCATTAAAACCACCAAAAGCTGTGGTCCCCAGGATTGCAGGGACTTCGCCAGCACAACAATCAAATCTGCAGGCTTTGATACCCCCCCTTTGTCTTGCCCACAAACTCTGACACTAAAGGATTTGCAGGAGGCTTTGAAATCTCAAACTAAAGAAATAGAAGAAAAGATGGAGAAAATAGATAAAAAATGAATAATAAACTGGAGTTAATGTCAGAAGAGATTGGTGAAATTAAAGAAACTATGCAGATTAAAAATAAAGAAATAAGAGAAGATATTATATTGGCATTTCAGGGGCTGGCTCAATATATTGAAAGGATGGATGAACGTATGGAAGAATTAAATCAAGGCAATATCATACTGGAAGGTAAGGTGACTGAGGCTCAAAATAAAATGGAAAGGATTGAAGATGAAACTACAATGTTACAATACAGAAAAATGGAATTTGCCTTAAGAGTAAGAGGATTGAAAGAGAATAAAGAAGACCCGAGAGAGATATTTGCAAAGGCTTTTGCACCAATAATGGGTTGGCAAACTGAGGATTTTGTACTGGAAATAGAGTTATGTACTTAAAGAAGGACTTAATTGCTAAATTAATTGAGGCAGACACACAAGGACGATATATTGCAATTGAACTTATATTAGAAGGAAAGAAAATACTCTTAGCTGGAATATATGCACCAAATCAACAGCAAGAAAAATTTTATAAATTTTTACATGACAAAATAATTCAATGGGATTATAAATCTTGTATTTTAATGGGAGATTGGAATGGAGTTTTGGACACAAGAAAAGACAAAAGAAGGTCTTCTCAAGGAACTTCAAATCGTGCGAAATTGCCTAAATCATTTTTTAGCTTAAGGATGACCTGGAACTGAGAGATATTTGGAGAGAGAGAAATGACGAAGAGAGGGATTTTACATTTTTTTCAGATAGACATCAATCTTTTTCTAAGATTGACTTCATACTAATTACTAATGATTTTTTCCAGGGTGAAGAAAATTAAGATATGTCCAAGACCATTAACAGATCATAGTCCAGTGTGGATGGAATTGGCGCAAGAGAAAAGGGATAGAAGACCTTGGAGATTAAATGAAAATTTGTTTAGATATGAGGAAATTGTGAATGAATGTAAAAAACAAATGAGATATTTTTTGTTATGAATATGCATAAGGGTACCTCAATTGAAATGGTTTGGGATGCAAGCAAAGCTTATATGAGAGGAGTTTTAATATATTTGAATAGTAAGTATAGACGTAAAAAAGAACAAAAGCGAAAGGAGTTAGAAGAGGAAATAAAGATGAAGGAGAGGGTACTTATTTTGAACCCTGCTGATAAAAAAGTGAAAGAAACAATTAACTTATTGAAATGGCAGTTCAATATGTTGATGGCAGATCAACTGGCAACTAACTTACAATACACCAAACATAATACTTTTTATAATGCTAATAAACCAGTTAGATGGTTAGCTTACTTGTTAAGGAAAAAAGAAAAATCTCAGATTATAGAGAAAATAGAATATAAAGGTAAAAAGGTGTATCAACAAGATATTATTAAAAAGGTATTTTTAGAATTTTATTCTAAATTATATGCAAGTGATACAGTTCAAGGTATAGATATAGATAAATACTTACAAGAGGTGAATATCCCTAAGATCACCCAAGAGCAATGGGATGGTATGAATCAGTTAATAACTTCTGAAGAAATTGTTTTAGCAATTAAACAGTTGAAAATGGGTAAATTGCCAGGAACAGATGGACTGACAGCTAGTTATTATAAAAATTTACAGTCGGAAATGGTGGAGCCTTTAAGGGATTTATTTAGAGCAATTCAAATTGGGGGAGTAGTGCCCCCATCATGGAGAACAGCTTTTATAACATTGATTCCAAAGGAAGATCAAGATCTTAGTCAACCAAAGAATTATAGACCAATATCTCTTTTAAATGTTGATTACAAGATTTTTGCTAAAATAATGGCAAATAGAGTATTGCACTTAATGCAACAAGTGATACATAATGACCAATCAAGGTTTATAACTGGTAGACAAATGAAATATAATGTAAGACAAATTGTTAACTTACCGGAATATTTGGAAAGAAATAACCAAGTCTCTGCAGCATTGATATTCTTGGATGCAGAGAAGGCTTTTCATCAACTGAACTGGCAATTTTTTATTTAAAGTAGTAGAGAAGATGGAATTTGGGGATTATTTTCTACAGACTATCAAAGCAATATATCAAAAACAAATGGCACAAAGAATCGTTAATGGTAATTTAACAGAAATTTGTAAAATTGAAAAAGGAACAAGGCAGGGGTGTCCCCTATCACCATTATTGTTTGTTTTAACATTGGAAGTATTATTGATTAAAATACGTGAATTGAATAAGATAAAGGGAATTAAAATTAGGCATCAAGTTTATATACTGAGAGCGTTTGCAGATGACTTGGTTATTACTTTGAGTCAACCTAACCAATCGGTTTTAGAATTATTGGATGTAATAATGCAATATAGAGAATGCCGACTGGTGGCCCCCAGGGGGAGGGCGTTCTCTGTGGGTGCGCCTGACCTGTGGAACCATTTACCAGTTGAGCTCTGGATGGCTCCCGACCTTCGCTCCTTCCGATGTGATCTAAAAACCTATTTGTTCGAACAAGCCGGCCTGGTCTGATGGTTTGGGTTTTAATTATTGTTTTAAAGTAATTTATTTATTGTATTTGGGCACTATGGTTTAATATGTTTTTAATTTTTGTATTTTGGTATTTTGGTATTTATTGCCCTGTTCACCACCCTGAGTCCTTCGGGAGAAGGGCGGTATACAAATTAAATTAAATAAATAAAATAAATAAAATATGGGCAAGTTTCTGGATTTAAAATTAATAAGCAAAAAACCAAAATATTAACAAAACATATGACTATAAAACAAAGAGAAGTGTTAGAAAAATTAACAGGATTTGAAATAGTTGAGAAGGTTAAATATCTGGGGGTATATATCACAGCTTCGAATGTGAAATTATATAAAAACAATTATGGATTGTTATGGCAAAATGTACAAAAGGAGATTGACAGGTGGAGAAAATTACAGTTGTCTTGGTTGGGGAGATTGCAGCTGTGAAGATAAATGTTTTACCAAAATTTTTATTTTTGTTTCAAATGATACCAAGACTTAAGAAAGATGCAAATTTAAATGAGTGACAAAAAGGTATTAATAGATTTATTTGGGCAGGGAAAAGAGTAAAGCTTAAAACAATGCAAGATGCACGTGAAAGAGGAGGTCTTAAGATGCCCAATTTGAGATTATATCATAATGCAGTTGTATTATCAACAATTAGTGATTGGTTTAATTTAACAGATGAGAGAATATTGAATACTGAGGGGTACGATCTACTGTATGGATGGCATGCGTATTTATTATATGATAAAAAGGAAGATAATGTCTTTAAGACTCATATTTTAAGGAATTTTAAGGAAGTTTGGAAAAAATATCAATATATATTAAATAACAGAATACCTATATGGGCAATACCCAGACATGCAATAGGAAATATAAATGTGGAGCAGAAACAAGATGTGATTACTTATAAAGATCTTCTTAGAAAGGAAGGGAACATTTTGCAACTGAAACCTTTAAACATATTAAAAGAAGAAAAGATTGTATAGACTTGGTTTCAGTTCATACAACTACAAGCTAGATGGAAAGAAGATCAGAAAATTGGTATAACAAGAGTTGATGAAAATTTGATAAAACAAATTAGAGATCAAAGTCAATCACATATAAAAAGGCTATATAATGCATTGATAGAGACTGATTCTTAAACGGAGCTAGTTAAAGATTGTATGATAAAATGGGCTCAGAATATTCAAGAACCTATAATGATGGACACTTGGGAAAAAATCTGGGTTAGAAATGTAAAATTTACACAAGCACAAAACTTAAGAGAGAATTTTTATAAAATGTTTTATAGATGGCATTTAGATCCTAAAAAAATAGCATGTATGTATCCAAATCAACCACCTAAGTGTTGGAGATGTGGTAGTGAAGAGGCAACTTATTATCATATATGGTGGACATGTAAAAATGTTAAAGCTTTCTGGATAAAAATATGGTGGATTCTTCAAAATGTTTTTAAGAAAAAGATAAGATTTACTCCACAATTATTTTTACTGGGTATTAACTTGGACTGTTCTGTTATAGAAACCAAATTGATGTTACATTTAATAACGGCAGCCAGACTTCTGGTGGTGCGATATTGGAAAAAAGAAGACTTACTAACAATAGAACAATGGACACTTAAAGTTATGGACATGGCTGAAATGGCAAAAGTTTCAGCTTATTTGAAAGAGCAATTGCAAGAAAAATATATTTTGGAATGGAGAAGATGGATTGATTATATTCAAAATAAATATGGAACTAAAAAGTTTCAAATAGCTTATGAATAATCTCTAGCAATTTAAAAGATGTGTTATTATAGTTATTATAGTTTTGTTATAAGGGAGTTAAAGAGTGGAAGGTTTGTTAATGTTTTAACAGATATTTAGCATATGTTTGTATAGGATTGTTATACATAATACCCTGTATTCTGCTTTGGGAAGTCGGGGGGGGGGAGGGAAGGGGGAGGGGTGATGGGGAGGGAGGTTCAATTTATATGTTTCTTAAACTTTGTAAAACTTTTTAATAAAAAAAACAGATCATGGCAAAAATTTCATTCTTTGATAAAGTGACTAAATTAGTAGACCAGTGAAATGGACATAATATACTTAGATTTCAGTAAGGAATTTGACAAAGTAGACCACACTTATTGCTTGGTATGGAAATATGGAATAGACAATGTTAACATGATCTTTTATGAGAAGTTGGAATTGATTGACCTTTTTTTCCAAAAAAAACCTTCTTTTGTTTTTTTGCACACGGTGGCAGTGGATTGCAAAGGAGAAACAGCATGGGGCTGGGAGTCAGGTAAGGAAAGAAAGGCAATTTCTGGGGGGAGCAAGGATTTCTTTCCTTACCTGCCCCACTTGTTCGGAGGCCACTTTCCGCTCAGACATGTTGCCAATGGCGCGACCACCCACTTCATCACACTCCCTCCCTGAGCCTCCAGAGCTCCACCTGCTGCTTTGGTCGCTCTGTAGGCAGAGCTGCGAAGTTCTCGCAGAGAAGAGAACTTTGCAGCTCTGCCTACAGAGCCACTAAAGTTGTAGCTGAATGGGCAGGTGAAGGGGGTACCTGCCCCACTTGTTCCATGGCCGCTTTCAGCTGAGCTGCATTGGGCACAATATGCGAGTCATCAAAGAGCCACATCACACTGAAACTGGCTGTTTGCTGCCTCCTGCCCAATGCCGCTGCCATGAGGCCATGGAACAAGCTGGGTGGTGGTAAGAAACCAGTATACCAGTTCCTTACCTCTACCTGGCTAGTTCTCCGGCCTCATGGTAGCGGCATTGGGTGTGACATGCAAGGTGGAAAATGACCATGGCCAGTGGCAAACAGCCAGGCCCAGCATGGATGAGGGCAGGCATGCAAACCTAGCTGGGATTGGGGGTCCATGGTGTTCTGTACCAGCCTGCTACCGGCCCTGCAGAAAAGGCAGGGACAACCCCTTTTACAAGAAGGCAAGAGGCTGGAATTACGCCTGCCAAATTTATTGCTACAAAAACAAATAGAACAAGACACGAACCAAGAAACAGGAGCTTTTCAAGCGGTTGCCTTCAGCAGACCAGCACTCCCACACATTCCCCCTTAAATACAGTTCAGGGCGTGGCTTCTCTCTGCCTCCTTCCAAGGAGCCCCATTGCCTTCCTCTGTTTACTCCTGATTGACTGCCTCCTGCGTCGGGCGTCCTTGAACAGGGCCAGCTGTGGGTCATCTCCATCCACGTTGTCAGGCTCACACAGCTGGGTCTGCGTCGTGACCAGATGAGAGGGGCCTGGCTGAGGCCTCTCATCAAGCTCTCCAACCTCAGCAAGCTCTTTAACACCCCCCTCCTCCTCCTCCTCTGAGTCATCTGACCCAACTGCCAAACCCATAGGCTGACCCTGAATCACAACACATGGCGCCAATGGAGATCCGGCTTTCCCTGCTTGTGGTGGCCTTGACTTGCTGGGTGTGGGCATGCTCTACCACCTCTTCTCAAGCTTGCTAGCTGGCCATTTCACCTCCTTTGTGCTGAGCGGGCCAGGTGCTCCAGGCAGTGGTGGTAGCCTAATGGACCTGCATGAGCTGCTGGTGGTGGTGGCCCAAGGCAGGGCTAAGATGTGTCGGGTGTGTGAGGGGAACAAGCTCCACATGTGGGCCAAGGGCAAGATCTGCGATGGGGCCAAGGAGATGACTAGCAGTAACCTGCTCTCCAACCACAAGCAAAACCAGATGGAATGGAGTAGGCACATCTAGGGGTCTGCATCATGTGCTTCCCCCCTCCCCTACTTTGCCTGCTGCTGGAGGGCTGGCCCAGTATTTGCAGTGGCTTGCGGAGCCCCAGAGTGTGCTGGTCGAAGGGCTGGCAGGCTGTGGCTGCTGGTAGACACAGTTGGTCCCCATGCGCTTGCTGTGGGGAGGGCAATGGTGTCAGGCAGCAGCAGCCTTGGTCCCTGCCTCGCCTTGCCTTGCCCTGAGGCAATGGCACTCCTGCCCTGCTCTCTATCTCTCCTCAACCTGCAGGATGAGCCTCCTACCCACCATTCCACCCACCAGAGACCCCCTGGATCTCTCCCAACCCTGCCTGGCCCCCACAGGTGTCCCTCCCCCTGAGCAACATTGAAGTGGCCATGCCCACCCCAGCCACACCCACCTAGTCTGCCATGACCACTGCAGCCACACCACCCAGTGGCCATGCCCGCCTAGTGGCCATGCCTGCCCAGTGGCCACCCTGCACCCGATGATAAATAAGTGGGGTTTGGGATGCAGTTTGGGCACTTGGTCTCTAAAAGGTTCGCCATCACTGCTCTAGTCCTTCATTTCTCTTGATTTGCTAAACCCAAATTCTGCAACTGTTCGTCATATGTTTTAGTCTCAGCTCTTTAATAATTTTAGTGGCTCTTCTTTGCACTTTTTCCAAAGTCTCAACATCTTTTTTGTAGTATGGTGACCAAAACTGGATGAAGTATCCCAGATGTAGCCTTTCTAAAGCTTTATAGAGTGGTACTAATACATCACATGATTTTGATTCTCTGCCTCTCTTTATGCAATCAAAGATTGTATTAGCTCTTTTGGCCACTGCTGCACACTGTTGCCTCATATTTAAGTGATCATCCACTAAGACTCCAAAGTCCCTCTCACAGTTGCTGTTTTTGAGCCAGGTTTCACTTGTATCAGATTAAACCTTGCTTTTCTCCATATTAAATTTTCTTTTGTTGGATAGGGCATATTGTTCAAGTCTGTCAAGGTCTTTTTGGATTCTGAGCTTACAGTATCTTCTGGGGTGTTGGCTGGTCATTTATGAAGATATTGAAGAGTACTGGCCCTAAGACAGAACCTCGTGGTACCCCCACTGCTTACTTGCCTCTATGTATATGTTTTACCATTAAGGATGACTTGTTAAGTACAGTTTGCCAGTTACAAATCCGTCTGGAGGCGATGCTCTCTATGCAACATTTCTCTAACTTATCAAGAAGTAGGTTGGGATCTTCTTTGCTGAATGCCTTGCTGAAGTCTAAGTATACTATGTTCACAGCATTTCACTGGTCTACTAATTATTCACTCTGTCAAAGAATGAAATAAGATTGGTTTGGCATGATATGTTTTTAACAAACCTATGATAGTTTTTTATTATCTTTTCTATTATCATCCCAGATATTGATGTTAAGTTCATTGGTCTGTAGTTTTCTGGGTCTTTTTTTCTCGCTTTTTTGAAGATAGTAACTGCATCAGCTTTTTTCCAATCCTCAGGTAATTCCCCTGTGTTCCAGGATTTTTGAAAGATATGGTACAATGGTTCTGAGATAACATCTGCCAGTTCCTTCAGAACTCTGGCATGTAATCCATCAGGTTCCAGTGATTTATAGTCATCAAGATCAGATAGGCGCTTTCTAACCATTTTCTTGCTTATTGTAATTTTTATTTCCAGTCTGTATTTCCAGTTATTTTTTGGTAGGTTGAGCTATAGGTTTTTGGGGTTTTTTTTTGGTTTTTTGGTGTGAAGACTGATGCAAAGAATGAATTAAGCAGTTCTGCTTTCTCTCTGCTGCCTGTTACTTCCTTGCCATCTTCCCTCTTAAATAATCTTTTTTTATTATCTTTGCTTTTTGTTGCAAGTTTTTGTTCATTCTGAGCCTTTGCTTTCTTGACTTTATCTTTGCAGATTTGGGTTATTTGTTGATACTCTACCTTAGTTATGTGTCCCTCTTTTCTTTTTTGTACGTGTCCTTTTTGTCTTTCAGTTTCAGATAAATCTTTGTGCAACCATGCTGGTTTCTTCTTGGATTTCTTGTTTTTCTTTTTTTTCAGCAGTATTTTTCTGGACTGGGATTTTAGGATCATATTTTTCAGAGTTTCCTATGCTTCTTGAGTTGTTTTCTCCTTTAGGATGTTCATCTATGGAATGTTTCTTAGGTTCTCTCTGAGTTTGTTAAAATCAGCTCTTTTGAAGTTTAGGACGCTGGCTGGATTATATTCTATTGCTTGTGTTTGCATTAACTTCAACTTCAATCACTTCAGGTCCAGTATAGCTTCTCCTCTAGTTCCCTGTTCTACTTTTGGATGACAAATTTCTCAGCTAGATTGGTTTGGAATCTCTTTGATCTCCTATTTGCTGCAGAATTTGTCTCCCATTTGGTATCAGGGTAAATGATACCAATCTCCCAGTACTATTGTGGTATATATCCTACATATGTTTTTAATTGTTTAGCAAAAGGTTCATCTATTTCTTCTACTTGATTGTGTGGCAGTATACAATTATAGCAATCCTTTTTCCTTTTATATTGACCCATATAGATTCTAGGAGGTTTTCATCCTTGGTTTTGTAGATTTCTGTAGAGATGTAGTGATCTTTTATATATAATGCAACTCCACTTCCTCTTTTGTTAGGTTTGTTTGTTTATTTATTTATTTATTTATTTATTTATTTATTTATTTATTTATTTATTTAATTGGATTTGTATACCGCCCTATTCCCGTAGGACTCAGGGCGGTTTACAGGGCAGTTTAAACCATGAATACAAAAAATTAAAAACAAATAAAACAATTAAATTAAATTCAAGCCTCAAGAGTAAATCTAAAACCCAGTTAAATTAACAACCCCACAGTCTGGACCAAACAGATCAAAGAGCCAAGTTTTCAGGTCCCGGCGAAAAGAGCGAAGGTCGGGGGCAATCCTAAGTTCTGTGGGTAGTTGGTTCCATAGGGCAGGCACACCCACAGAGAACGCCCTTCCCCTGGGAATAACCTGCCGGCATTCATTAACCAGCGGTACCCTGAGAAGGCCCTCCCTGTGGGGGCGCACAGGACGATGGGAAGATGATGCGGACAGCAGGTGTTCCCTTAGATAGTCCGGACCCAAGCCATTTAGGTCATTACCAGCACCTTGAATCTTACCCGGAGGGCAACCAGAAGCCAATGCAGCTCACGGAGAAGAGGTGTTACACAGGAGTATCGGGAAGCTTCCATCAAAACTCGTGCGGCTGAATTCTGCACCAGTTGAAGCCTTCGGGTGGTCCTCAAGGGCAGCCCCATGTAGAGGGCATTGCAGTAGTCTAACCGGGAGGTCACGAGCGCATGAGTGACTGTACGTAGAGCATCTCAGTCCAGATAGGGACGCAACTGGTGCACCAGGTGAATCTGGTCAAAAGCCCCCCTGGTCATGGCTCCTATATGATCTTCCAAACTGAGCCGTGAATCCAGGAGGACTCCCAAGTTGCGAGCCCTATCAATGGGGGGTAATACCTCATCCCCTATTGTTAATGATGGAGAAGGCTGGTCAGCCCAAGATGCCGGTATGAACAGCCACTCAGTCTTGTCAGGATTGAGATGAAGCCTGTTTCTCCCCATCCAAACCTGGACCGCCTCCAGGCAACGGGGCATCACTGGGTTGGGTTGGGGTGGAAAGAAAAAGTTGGGTATCATCAGAGTACTGGTGATACCCCACCCCGAAACCACGAATGAGCTCACCCAGCGGCTTCATGTAGATGTTGAACAGGAGGAGATAGAGGACCGACCCTGAGGGACTCCACAAATGAGAGATCTCGGGGTGGACCTCTGTCCTCCCGTCAACACCGACTGCGAGCGGCCCAGGAGGTAGGAGGAGAACCACTGTAAAATGGTGCCTCCCACTCCCAGCCCCCTGAGACGCCGCAGTAGGATACCATGGTCGATGGTATCAAAAGCCGCTGAGAGGTCTAATAGGACTAGGATAGAGGAACAACCCCTGTCCCGAGCCTGCCAGAGATCATTCACCAGTGCGACCAATGCCGTCTCTGTGCTATGTCCAGGTCTGAAACCTGATTGGTACAGGTCGAGATAATCAGTTTGTATCCTTCCATCAGTAAATTCCAGTCATGAGTTTCATCCCATCATGTTTCAGTAATGGCAACTATATCTTATTTACCTCATGAACTAGTACTTCACATCCACCCTGCTTCTTCCCTAATCTATGAACATTCATGTATAGATATTTGACTCCTTTATGGGTCTTGGTTATGTTTCTTATATCTCCTACTTTGTATCCTTTCCATCACTCTCAACTTCATTGTGTTTTTCTTTTCTTCTTCTTCTTCTTTGTCTTTATTCCCTTCCTCCTAATATGGTTGGTTATCTAGTGGTTTTTGCTTGGAATTAAGTTCTAAAAGTCTTGAAGAATGCCTCCCCTCCGCCCACCTCAATTTTAGTTTAAAGCCCTTCTGATAAGATGAGAGCATCATTTTCTGAATATATTCTTTCCAGTTCTTGTGAGGTTCACTCCATCCCTTATAGGTAATGCAGACCATGGTCTAGGACACAGGTCTGCAACCCGCGGCTCCGGAGCCACATGCGGCTCTTTCAGCCGTCTCTTGCGGCTCCCAGTCCTCTGCCATGTGCAGTCCAAAAAAAAAAAGTGGGACTAAAAAAGTTCAACCAATCAATTCAAATATGCAGGGTAGGTGCATATCTCGCCTTGGCTCCACTCTTCAGTCAAACCCTGTTCTGCACATGCACGCATGTACACACACGTGCACACATTTTTTGCGGCTCCCAGTTTTTCCTTTGTGAGGGAACTGGTTCCAAGTGGCTCTTTCACTGTTTCAGGCTGCTGACCCCTGGTCTAGGAAACCAAATTTCTCTTGACGACACCAGTTTTAAGCCAGTGGTTCATTTCTAAAATCCTTGGCTCCTTCATTGGATGTTGGTCTTTTGTTGGAAGTATAGAGGAAAACACCACTTGAGCTCCTAATTCTTTAACTTTCTTCCCCAGCTGTTTGTAATCTCCTGTTATTGTTTTTAAATTCATTGTTGTGTCATTGGTCCCATCATCTAGAAGAAAGGAGTAATAATCAATGGGGTTGATTATTTTAGTAAGGTTCTCAATTAAATCTTTGATTTTTGCTCCAGGGAGACAACATACCTCCCTAGATTGACTGTTCAGTTTGCAGACTATAGTTTCTGTTCCCCCAAAGAATCAGATCTCCTATCACCAATATTCCCCTTTTTCCCCCTAAGGAAATTTGGTATACTATTCTTCCTGTCACAGAAGTGCTGGGTTGTGTCACCTTTTAAGAAACTATTGGTGACTGCTGTTTTATAGGTGTCTGCATATTTTCTTTCAGGTGGAGGCTATGAAAGCAATTGTTCAGTTCCAAAAGGGCTTTGCTAGAGTGGGCTAGGGTAGATAGTAGGGGCTTTGCTCTTGGTTGCTCTTTTATTCTAAAAGTGACATGTTTCCATTGGCCTTCTTCTTCATATATAGGTCATTTTTTTCAGAACCTGTTTGTTCCTTATTGTGTTCAATTTGTGTGTATCAGTTTTCTTCTTTTTGTTCATATATGGGGTCATTTTTTAAGAAGCTGTTAGCTCCCTATTGTGTTTAATTTTGGTGTAGTCTTCTTGTTTAGGTTGGGGATTCCCGCTTTGTTCATTGAGTTTCAGAGTGGCTGGAGTTGCTTCTAGACCATTTACTCTTTCTTCTAGTAACTCATATGATTTACATTTGATACATATATAGTTTTGGTCTTCTGTGGGCATAAGCTCAAACATATGACATATGTCTCTATATCCATGATTTTTTGGTTCTTTCTTTTTTCTTTTTTCTTTCTTTTTCAGTCCAATTAACTTTTGAAAAAGAAAATAAAGCACCTTTGAGAAAACTATGAACTAAATGATTGAGAATTTCCATAGATATTCTGAGAGAACTAATTCCTATGAATTACAATGTACACAAGTAGGTCAAGGTAACATAGTAGCTATACAAATCATAGATCTGCTTAAATGACTAACAACAGTAAGGCAGACCACTGAATTTTTGAATTTCTTATTTCTTATTTTCTCTCTTGATTTTTATATTTCTGTAGTACATCTGTGAGCAATTGTGTCAAGTTGAGTTTCTTATTTTTCACTTAAGTGTATATATGGTTATTTCAAGTGCTGAGACATTCCTCTTTCTTTTCTAGAGTATTAGTATTTTTTTGTCTTAGCTACATATTGTAGTATTAATACAACTGCAGTCAGCAAGAACAATGAATGATTAAGCATTTATTGAAGTACCTGGAAGGAAAAAGTAACATAGAATTTCACATAATTTTGCTCTTTTTCCACTCCCATAAAGTGATTTAATAAAGTTTAAGACCTGGGACTCCTACTTAATACTGTGCATTTTTTATTTTACTGCTGAACTCAAAATGGCTCCCCAGGCTTTCAGATTTGGACTGAAACTAAATCCTAAAAGCACTTTCTCTAGAAATCCATGGATAGAATAGAATTTTTCAACTATTATTCCACCTGAAGATAGGCACAAGTATATAATTAAATATATCTATTTTACCAGAATATAATTCATTCAGTTTTGACCATTTTTTTCTGATGATTACATATTATATTGTGAGAAACAAAAATATTGGCTATAGTTCTTCTATGCAAGGTTTAGGCCCAGGTGAACTAAATCAGGCCTCATGGAAAAAGTATTGAACCAAAGCCTGTGCTATGCTCAGTTTTATAATCTGAAGGAGCTATTTGTAATAACAATTGCAACTGTACTTTACTTAATATGATTTTGCTAAGCTTGCTTGTTTCAAATATATTTAGACTATAAGGACTGGGGGAACTGAAAGTAGTTGATGGGTGTAGGTTCAAATGCACATGGGTATGTGGAAAGTTATCAGAAGAAAGTCTGCAGAAAGCGCAAAGATGCTGACCATCTGTCTGTGGTTTAAGGAGAGTTAAGGTACAAAAGACCGAGAGGGGTTCAAGGCCAGTTGGCACTTACTGTCACTGCTACAACTGCTAGTCAAAAGCTGGTCCTCATTGCAATGGGTATAAGTATGTATGTGATTGCTTTGTGTTCTAAATTTCAATAAATAAGCCTCTGATTCCTAAAGTGAAATGTTTGTAATGTGATCTCTTGTGTCTTTTAATGGATTTTTTTGCACAACAATATAATGTTGATATGTTGGTTGTTGGTTTGGAATTTTGACATTAACATTTAATTATTTCTATTTTATTATAGCAGAAATCTGTACACAATTTTTAGTGTACAGCAAAAAAATGTAATAAATGATTTCATTGTTAAAATTTGTCCCTTTTTATGTGTACAATTTTTCTACACATATTTTCAAAAGCACAAGTATACATTGACATTTCTCTCTTAATTTAGCTTTTCTTTCATAATTTGCAGTACTATGATTTTCAAAAGCTGTGAAGCATCCATTCATAGAGTGCTTTGATTCCAATGTACTCTCAATGCAATAATCTGAACAAATATGTGGGTTGGGTATATCAGATAATTAGCACTTAAAATACAGGTCAGGATCTCAGCATAGAATTAACATCCATTGATTACTTTATCTACTTTATTTTTATGTATGTATTTCTTTCTCTATATTCCTTACAAGATCTGTATCCAACTGTTGGTCCCAGCTGCTAAAACATTCTGTTGATAAATTGTTAGAGTAAGTAAATCTACCTTTTCAAATTCAGTTATATAGCTAAAATCAAGCTAATTGATTTTTTTTCCTGGTATTTTTCATATTGCTTAGGCTGAAGTGTTGAATAGGGACTTATTTCCTGTAAGCTTGTGCCATGTTTTGAATTATCAGAGGGACTGAGGGACACAAGGGTTGATGTGAGTGCTTCTGATGACAAATTGCCTGCAGGTTATGCCAAAGGTATGTGTCCAGCCAACTGGATAATGAGGGTGATAAGGTGTAGGCAAGCAAGAAAGGACAGGTGGGGAAGGTGGAAAGATAGATGCCACTTTGGATAAAAAACAGGCAGGATAAATGAAGAATGGCTACAGACAGCTTAAAGCTAAATATTCAGAAGAGATGGATGAAAACAGGATATTTTCCTATTTGCATAGATCAAAGAGGATGAGCAAACTCAACTTAAAACAGAAATTGTTAGACTATTCCTGAAGGACAGAGCCTGTGAACATGTAGGCTCTGTAAGCAACTTATCCATAAACAAAGGATTAATGGTTGTTAATTCACATTTCATATTTTTAATTACTGTTCTGTTTCAGGTTGCAAATTCAGTTACTAAGCAATAATAGTAATTTACTCAAGACTGAAAAGGTAATCAGAAAATGAAGAAATGAAGGAAAACAAAACAGGGTCTCTTAAAAACAGAAGCTTGCCTGAATGGTGACACTTTTAATAGAAGCATGCAGAAGAATAGTCAAAATCCAGTCCAAAATTAAGAAAACCAAATCAGGTTTGTAAGTCAGTCAAAAGGTTAGGAGTTAAGTGATTTATACCAACAAAGTTCAAAGGAACAATATACCAGAACATGACATCTGAAGACTGTTTCTAACAGAAACTTTTATCATGGCAATTTCTTAAATCAGGCTGCAGCTAGTTATCTTTAATTAGGACCAGACAACACATGACCCATTGCATCATTTTTGTCTCCATATATAATACAGTCCTGGTCTGTTTTCCTTCACTTCATAACTCTGAGGACAGCCCCAGTAAAGCCTCCTTCCCCCTCCTCCTCCTCACCTGACTGCAGAACTCTCTGCCACTTTGCTGGTGGGAGTGGAAGCAAAGGGAATAGTGGACAATGAGGAAAACTGCTCCCCTACTTCCCTTTCTGTCCCAACAGCCCTCTTCCTCCAGGGGGAAAGAAAACTCACCCATTGACCAACAGCACCCACCAGACAGCCCTACCTTGCCAGCAGGCACCCAAGTCAATCTCTTTGTATTCCCACACCAGTCACCGTTATTAATAAATTTCAGTTTTCAGCTTCAATTCCAAAGCAGTTAACAGCTGCTTGCTTGCCAAGCCTTGCTATCAGTCAATTAGGTGCAGGGGACTGAGAAGCAGAAAATAGGGAAGGATACACCCTCCAATTTTCATCCATCTAGATCTTAAGATGCAAGATTGGATCTGCGACACTAGAAATGGAGATTAACATAAAACCCTCTTGTCTTAGAACTACCTCAGTTAACCCACCCATCTCTGCAATATCTTCAATAGTTCATCATCACAAGCCCACATTGTGAATTCTATAGAATATGCAACAAAAACTTGATTTAATAGCTTTTGGCCATTTTATAAGTATCTGGAAATGGAACAGATATGTCTCCTTCTCCTGTTACAAGAGGTAGGATTCCTGCATTTGGTACAACATTCCATGAGAGAGTCAAAGTGACATTCCTGTTCCCCTTGAGGCCATTTCCATCATCAAAGAAAAAGTATTTTTATTTCATATCTTTCAAAAGCAGCTTTGGGTTATCTCCTCTCAAGATAATTTTGTCCCAAAGGACAACTTGATTCAATGCATTGTTCTTTGCTGAATATTCTGCTGATAAATATAGAAATAACAGTTTCACATTCCAATCAAATATACTTTGCAGATCTGCACTAATGTCAAAAGTAATGACCATTTTTTAAAAACTTAAGAATGGTAAAGTCTCAAACTAATAGGAGAGAAAAGGCTTTAAGGAAATGTTTTTCAAACTGCTTACCATATGAGAAGATATTTTAAAATAATAGTCTTGGTAACTTAGTAGTTCATGAACTTCTAAAACTTTTTCAAAGGAAAGAATATCAGCTTACATTTTCATATACTATATTGTCCTATCAAACTGTTGACAATAGCTTTATCTCTTTAGTTTCTTCTCTATTAACTAACAGCTACTAGGGGGCTTACTACCTGAAAGTAGGGCCTGTGAATCTTCTTGTATCAACATATTGTTCCCTTTGCAGACACTCATTATAGCTTTAATAAAGGAAGGTGAAGCAATCTCCTTTTATAATACATTTAGTTGTAATTGTCAAATAGTTTGTGATACTAGTTATACCAGTGCCACATATAGCATTCCATGATAACAATACTATCCCATTTTGATATATTTTGGTCAATAAATCACAAGTACAACCAATCTCTAATTTTACTCCAAGCATGATTACACTATTTTATGCAAGCTATGATCTCTAAACTAGAAACTAGATGCAAATATAGTGTTGCTACAGTTCAGACGTAATATAGTGTACTGGCTTATATTAAAAATATATTAGATGGACTTTAATGCTTAACTTTACTAGCACAAATCAGTTTTCCATAGGTATTAGAATAAAACTCTATAAATGTTATTGCTTGACAAGAGATGAAGAAGTAGCCATTTCATATGTTAAACTTGTGTATTGCTTTAAGAGATTGGGAGTGGGGGAGAGGAGGATTGTTCCTCAAGGCCATCTGAAATAAAAGAAGATAAGAGCTCGACAGGTTTTCTAACAGAAAGGAAACTTGATTCTTTAAATTAATAGGAGAATATGATTAATGACAAAATTAGAAAGGTGGAGAATTGTGTTTTAATATATTGTGCAAGGGGGCGGAGATTTCAGATTCCAGCTTTCTTCGAGCAAGCATTTGCAGGTGTATTAGGCTGAATAAAGAACTTTTAAGGTAAACAATGCCTCAGAGTCACTTGAAAAGCCCATACGTCGGAAACTTGACAGACTACAGAAAACTCCTTTTTTCATTTATTTTTCTTTTTTTTTCTTCTGGTTATATAAGTTTTATTAGTTTAGAGTATACAATACAATGAAAATACAAAAGTAAATGGCAGGAAAGATAGGGAAGGAAAAAGTGAATAGAAAAGTGAGGGAAGGAAGAAAAAAGAAAAAAAAAGGTATTGACTTCTGATTTCCTTTGGTGCCGTAAAATAGAATTTCAACATGAGACCTCAACTTTTTACTTTTTACAAAATAACATAAACTAGGACTACAAAAAACTCTTGTGTGTATGTGCAATCTCCATACTTAATGCATTTCACTACCCATTTCTTAGAAAGTTATTAATTAATATTTATTCCATGCAAGATTTGAGATGTGCCAAGAACAAACAAACAAACTTCAATTCATATAGCAACCGAATTAAATGCATGACTCTGGACAAGTCAGCTTGGTCTAGTGGTTAAGGCTAGAAAGCAAAGACCATGAGTTTAAGTCCCGCCTTAGCCATGAAAAACAGCTGGATGAATCTGGATCATACTCTCTCAGCCCTACTTACCTCACAGAGTTGCTGTTGTGGGGAAAATAGAAGGAGAAAGGTGTGCTGGATATGTTCACTGTCTTGAGTTATTTGTGAAAATAATAAAGGTGGAATATGAATGAATGAATAAAAATAAACTAATAACATTTAATTTAAAATTTAAAAATATAATGAAAACATAATTTATGTTTTTCATAAAATACCCAAATCTTTCAATATAACTACTGTACACTCTTTATCCCATGCTGTTTCCAAGCTCAGTGACATAATACTGTCTTCAAGGCCTTGAAAACAACCAGTAATTTCAGTGCCAAGTTAATCCCTGGGACCCAGCACATGCTGTCTTCCAGAACTAATGGGACAGGTTAGGGCAATTGTGAAAAAAGCAGTCTGTGAAATAATTCAGTTCCATGCCATGAAGAGCTTTATAGGTCATTACCAATGCTTTAAATTGAACCTCAAAGCATACTGGTTGTTAATGCACCTTGCAGAGCAGTAGTCTAATGCAGAGGTCCCTGACCTTTTGGGCACCAGGGACGGTTCTGTGGAGAGAGGTTTTTTCATGGACTGGAAGGGGCGGGGTTTTTCATGCTGCCTGCATCCTATGGATGGGAGTAGTAATAGTGTATACCTTTTTTTAATGAAAATTATCAGCACTTTTGATCAGTGATGTCATCAAAGTAAACAAACCCACGTGGTGTTGTGATAGATGATCTCATGGCATCGGCCAGTGAAAGCGATCAAATAGAGAAGGCTTTTACACAGTACGTTCATCACAGAAACCTGAGCATTATTCTCATACTACAAAACCTGTTTTTTCAAGGTAAGAAAATGAGAACAATAGCTCTGAATTCCAAATATTTGGTTTTATTCAGCAACCCCGTGATCAGATGCAAATTGTCACACTGGCCAGGCAGATGTACCACACTAACACAAAGTATTTTTTAGAAGTATTCCAACATGCCACTCACAAACCACATAGGTACCTTTTGGTAGATTTGGCAGCCACCACTCCATAATCCTACAGATTGAGAACAGGCCTCTTCCCACCTGATTGGCCTACTGTTTACACAATGAAAAAGAAGTGTAAAAAGCAGTAGCCCAGTTACCTTAGCACTAGTTCATTTAAGATGTCAGAGAGGGTACATAGAAATTGGGGGCTTTTTAAAATCTTAGTAAAGGCCGGACCAAAACAGAGAAATGCCATCTTATGCAATGACCTGGTGGGGGCAATAGCAGAAGTAGCTCGGAACACCCTAAAAGGAAACCTTCCTCTAAAAGCTTCACAATTCCTGTCTCTAAAGAGGAAAAAAAAAGGTGTCATTAAAACATTGAGTGATAGAAAGGTCTCACTCAAAAAGAAGAAGCAGATCATACTTCAGTTGGGTGGTTTTATCGGTCCCTTACTAGGGGCAGCTATTCCACTGTTGACTAGCCTGTTAGCTGGATAAACCATGGACCATGCCAAGAAAATGTATCTGGTGTCACGTCATCAGATGGAGCAACTACAGGGCAGGCCCCCTACTATGGGGGCTACAGCCACTAACTGGTTGGATGCAGAGATGTGTACCATTCTTCAGAGAACTGATTTGTGTGAGGATGACAAGATTAAGCTCTACAGTTCTGCATTGCAGTGGTATCTAAGACTGACCAGGCAAAATGTGTCTGAAAAGGACAGACTGAATCTCATTTATCCACCGGAAGAACCTCGGCCACTTCCAACATTACCAGAACAGCTGCCACAACAATCTCCACAGGACACAATGATGGCTGAGATCCTAAGCGGTGTGAGCACCCATTAGAGGAAAAATGTGGAACTTCTGCTGAACAAAATGAAACAGCATCAGGACGTCTCAACCTGGGATGATCGCAGTACCTTTTTATACAAAGGGGTCCCTATTCCTGGTACTAATATTTTAGACTTGGTGAAAGGAGCCTCTCAGCATCGGGCCCCTACTGATAAGCGGAAACCTAAAGGCTGGGATGACTTTATGAATGCTATGGCTGAGGTGAATGTTCCGACCTCTGTGTTGGGGTCTACAGCTGTTAAAGAGCAAATAGAAAAGTTGAAAGATTCTCTGGTTGTTAAGGATGAAACTGCTACTAGCCCCGACTCTGTTATGACAGACTCAGAAGCCTCTGTTTACCGGTACCCCTTCTAGCCCTTGGACATTAAACCCTAGAAGTAGGTTCAGGTTTGGTGACTGGCTCAATTTGTAAAATGAATAAAAACACAGTGAAACAAGTAAAAACATTAAAGTCTTTTTCTTTATTTTACAGTAAGGCAGGCATGTCTGCATGCACTGGTGATGGTTACAGGTTCCACATCCCCTTCCCACCTTTATAGTTTTTACAAACAGCTTTACCATTTGCTCATTTTTAATATCAACTTTGGAGTACATCTTTAAAATATTTTCATAGTCTACTCCTTTAGTCCAGTTCAGTAGAAAAAACGCACAGTGTTGCCTGAAGGTCACAGCACAGGGGTGTTGCAGTTGACGATGGTGAAATGTGTACTTCTCATCTTGCTGCTCTAAAAACATCACTATAGAGCCAGGAAAGTCAGGGCTATCAGGCGGTCTTCCATAAGAATAAAAAAATTGGCCATATCTGGGAGATGGGAAGTAGAGGGCCAGCCAGTGTTCACCAGGAGGAGTCTGAGGATGGGTATTTACAATTAATCCAAAAGGTCTTTTGGAGATTTGTCTCTGGAGTAGCAGGTCACAAGGGTAGACCCCTAGAAAGGCTGTATTTCCAGAGAACAAGTGGCGGAGTTGCAGTATGTCCATACTCACATATAATCAAAAAGCACATTCCTTGTGTGACTTATTTCATTAAGGTTTTCAAAGATTGCATAGAGAATCATGTTGATGGTGTTGGGGAGGGGTTGTGAAAATCTAATTTCGGCTCTGAGGTTACCGTTCCTGATCAAAGAATAGTGCTCAGAGCACCCCTGATCAGGACTCAAGTCAAAACAATACAAAGTATACCCTCAGTTAAACTCTTCCCGGCTGATTAACAGCGACCTGTCTTTCATGCCTTTGCCTGTGGCCTGCACCATGTGCATGTACTCTCTCACAAAAAGACTGTGCTCATAATCAGGCTGA
Source organism: Vipera ursinii (assembly GCF_947247035.1). Classification (NCBI taxonomy): domain Eukaryota; kingdom Metazoa; phylum Chordata; class Lepidosauria; order Squamata; family Viperidae; genus Vipera; species Vipera ursinii. The sequence continues at coordinate 30,310,715 of NC_139521.1, forward strand.
AGAGGATTTGCAGGAATCTGCTTGCCATCACAATGCAAGGCACAAAAATTGACATTGCAGTGTTGAATATTGAACGAGTTTCTTTCATAGGTAAAGGTAAAGGTTCCCCCGCACATGCGTGCTAGTCGTTTCCGACTCTAGGGGCCGGTGCTCATCTCCGTTTCATAGCCGAAGAGCCAGCGTTTGTCCAAGGACGTCTCCGTGGTCATGTGGCCGGCATGACTAGACGCCAAAGGCGCATGGAACGCTGTTACCTTCCCACCGTAGTGGTCCCTATTTTTCTACTTGCATTTTTACGTGCTTTCGAACTGCTAGGTGGGCAGAAGCTGGGATGAGTAACAGGCGCTCACTCTGTTACGCGGCACTCGGGATTCGACCCGCCAAACTGCCAACCTTCTGATCGACAAGCTCAGCGTCCTAACCCACTGAGCCACCGCGTCCCTATGTTTCTTTCATAATCCCCACTAAAAGATGCATTGTCCACAAACCCAATCACTAATTGTTTAGGTAGCTGCCCCAGAAATAGATTTTCCTGATTACACACAAGGCTACCTGCACGAATGCTGTAAACCTTCATCCCCACTCGATCAATGGGTTATTTGGAATTGGAGGTGAGCAAAGCTTCTGAATGACCAAGGCACACTCCCGGGGCTACTTTTACATGTTTTACAAAGAGAGAAGCTGCCAAGAGTTGCACTTTGTAATTCTCATTGCCAACCTTCATCAAGCAAAATTCATTTCTGCTTCTTGTGAGTTTGACTTTCACATCAATGGCATTAATTAGCAGTCTGTCTTGAAAAAACAGATTGCTATGCAGAGGCCCTAACAGGTCCCATTTACGACTACTGGCCATGTGTCTTGCTCTCACTTTGAAACCGGAGTTCCCAGTGGCTGTCAGTAGAGTACTCTCCATGATTTCCGAGTCATCTTTGTAAAAAACCCCAGCTGTAAATTGGGTACCAAGCGCATTACCACCAAAGTTCAGAATCAGTTCAATCATGGCCCGATAAGAATAGCAATGATGGTTCTGTGTAATGAGCCGATCTCCCAAGGTAACATCCAGCTGATTAAACAGTGATGCTATGGGGTAGTTGGTCAGGGCCACCCTAGCCCCATCATCAATATCCAACCCGTCAGCCTTTACAATCTTGCAACTCACATACAGCAGGGGGGTGTTTAAATCTGTGTAATGCTCACCATGCCCCATGATAAAAAAATTCCAGGGGAGCATTGGGTGTCAGTGTGTCAGGACCCACCCCAAACCACATCTTAGGAAGACAAAATTCTTGGAGTCAAATCTATTCCAAAAATAATCTTTACTATGACACGCTTGGTTGTAGGAAACGAGACAGGACTTAATATTATCCCATGAAGCAAACCCTTATAAAGAGTTCCCAGATTAACCCCCCTTAACCCCATTTGGTCAGTCCCCCATCCTTTCTCTCGTATCATCCATCTCGTGGGAAAAAGGAACTTAGGACCCTTCATGTTTATTGCTGTCTTCCGTGACAAAAGCCAGATGCTAGCCCCCCCTTTTGTTTCCCCAGTTCAAAAGGCTTCTCCTTTCCTTTGAAATGCCTAATACCAGTTCAATACGCATCTATCCTCTTCTCTTTGGGAGATGGCAGAATCCATGGAATAATGTTTGAAACATTCCATTTATGAATATGATATAAATGGATTCTGACACAGTGCTGATAAAGGAGGGATCTTGACATAGGTACTGTTTTCAATACTGGTCTGTGTAGGCGCCAGTTGAAAAAGATCCAGTTCTGATTTAACACATTCCTCTGAAGCAGAATGAATAAATGACATATTGTATTAGAATGTGTCTTCCTTGTCACAGGGCTTACTCTTCTGCATACATCTCCTCTTGGTATGACGGGGCTTTTTCACAAGTCTTCTCTTTTTAAACAGAATAGGTGGGCCCAATGCGTAATTCTTCCTGGTTATGAACATCCCTGATCCATCCTGCCCCCTCTCAACAACACGGGATACAAGATGTTCCACAACATCTCTGGCAATGTTTTTGGCAGCTGATTTCACATGCAGCTTAATGATTTCTAATCCTCACCTCAAAAAAGGCATTGCTTTTTGAAAAAGCCCATGGAACAGAACCCCTAAACCTGTCCCATACATAATGGAGGCTCCTTGGAAGCCTGGAAAGCTGCCACCAGCTTGTGCCCTGTAGTAAGCCACGTAGACCTGAGAGTTCCCGTGATCTTTGATCACAACCATCCTTCACTATTCTGAGGCCTAAAATAAAGCTTGACAATCATCTTCCTGTGATAAAAATGCATGTTTTTGTCCTGGTCGGTTTTGATTTCTATAGTAATGGTATCAATGTGATGTTTGCTGACCGGTACATAATGTGGATGGTCATAGGTCATTATGACAAAATCATTGTCTTGCCCTTGCACAGGCACACAGTGCAGTAATAGCACATAGAAGTCGCCCACTATCTGGAGCTCTACAATGTCTGTGTAAACATACAAGGTGCTGAATCCAGGGAACATACCTAACAGATGTCCAAGTTCTCTGCTAACTAGAATGGTGTGTGGTTCACCTCCTTTAAGATTAATTTTTCAACCCACTGAATCATAATGAAGGGTTGTCTTAGGTCCGTGCTTGACATTTGATATAAGCTTGTTCATATTTTCTAACAGATGTCGGATGCTGTTATAGTACCCGATTCTCAAAGAAAAATGCCATCTCTTTCTCTTGTTAGCAATTTCAAAATATCCAGGAGAAGTTAATGTGTGCCAGCTATGCAGATACTGTATATCTGCTAGCCCTACTTCCCATGATCCTGGAAGATCCAATGATCTCGCTAATTGAATAGTAAAATTAGAATTTTTGTTTTGGGGGAAAATTGCTGCTGATGCATTGCTGGGTAGGGTGATGTAAAACTCCTCCATATCAAAGATGTTGTACTTAACCCAACTGTTGAACTTCTCTGGCTATCTAGTCCATTTGACTAGAAACTCTCTGTGTCTCCCCCGCCCTCTTTTTTGGATAATATTGTGTATTCTGTATATGCGCTGTTGGTCAGTAGGAATCTTTTGGAGCTCCTCAAAGTAAAAAGCCCCCTTTACATGGTCACCTATGTAATCATTTAATCTATACACAACTCTTTCCCACCTTGTCTCCAGTTCTTTGATGATGAATATCTCATCTCTATAGGTTTGCTGATAGCCCTTTTCAAACTTACCCCTCAGTCTGGATACTCTGACATGATCTCCCACCTTAAGACATTTTCCTTTCTTTTACTTTTTAAAGCTACCCCATAAAGCCTCATCCACACATCCCTTTTGTTAGACAAATTTACAGTGTTAGGAGCAGTCCCAATGCTAAGTGCTATTTTACCCCTGAAGAGTATCTGTCAAAATGTCCACATACCAATGGGTATTTCTAGCTGTGAAATATCTCCAGAGTTTGTTTTTTAGGGTTCTATTAAACCTCTCTATAATGGCTGCTTTAGTTTCACTATGAGTGACAAAATGATGAATGCCATAATGTACTAAAAGTTTCTTCAGCGGGATATTCAAGAACTCTTTACCTCCATCTGTCTGTATTTTTTGGGTTGTGCGTCCTGTTTCAAAGATATTCTGGAAGGCAGCTGTAACTTCCCTCCCTGTTTTATCAGATAAAGGGGAGGCCCAGGCATATTTAGATAACACATCGATAACTATTAAGATGTACTTTTTTCCATGGTTCTCATTAGAAAACTTGGAGACATCTATGAGGTCAGCCTGCCATTGATGATCTAAGCCAGACATTACTGTTTTATTTCTAGGAAAATTAATTCTTGCAGGCTTATGCAAGAATTAATTATGCATATAAGTGTCTTGCCCTGACAACCACGTCTTGGCTTGTTTCATGGTCAGGTTTTTATCATGTTTTCTAGCTTCCTGAAAAAGGCTATTCACACCTCCATAACTACCTACACATCCTGGTGTATAATAAATATGGCTTAGAAACTTTTTCATGCATCATTATACTGAAATACAACTGACAAATGGTCAAGCATTGATATTAACAGAGTCTTTTATTGGTTATACAGAACTCAGAGGGGGGTCATGGCTCCACCATCAGAAAAATATCCCTCATCACCACTATCAGAATCAGAAGATAAACCCCCATAACACGCTATTTTACAATATGTTGACATGCCTGTACCCCCCAAACCACGTCCGAAGTCTCAAGCAAGCCAGTCTTTACACAAATTGCACCTCTTTAACTCACAGGGTTGGTAGCGTGGTCTCTGGGATAGCTCAGAACCCCAGTTATAGTCTAGATCAGAAAAATCTGCAGAAGGTTTGTGACTGCGGCGATTACCACAGGAATATAAAATTGCAGTGTCTTGAAGTGTTTGCTGTCTAGGTGTTATTAATTCAGAGTCTGCAAAATATAAAACACATCCTGCTAGTGTGATATCCGCATCAGCAGCATTTACATTATCATAAATAAAAACATATTTACTTACCATTGCAGGGAGATAATGTAGCATCATTCATCATTTCACAGGCTGTCCAGTAAGTACTCTGCACCTCATCATTAAAGTTACAACACACCCTGCTACAGCTGGGCAAAATGGGCCTGAATAAAAAAAATTCTTTATCATAACCCCTGCAACAGATTTTGTTGCATTCTGCCAGCTGGGGCCTTGTGTCAGACCATGTAATGCTAGCTTTTGCAGTTGTTTTATAAACAGCTTTGGAATCAGAGGTTGCCATCTTCAAAAGACTGGTGGAATTAAATTGCTGGCTGTTCAGACCTGCCTGTACAATCTCTCCTGTGCTTGCAATGGGGTATGACATGCCCGGGCATGTCCTGAACAAGGCCTAACCCCCTTTTTTACTAGCAGACACAAACACACATGCCTGGATTCGCAGCCCTGACATGCCTGAACAAGTCTACTTGCTGCCTGGCTAATTGCCTCTTGTGAGCATTTTAATTCCTGTTAATATTCCTTGTCTTTTTGCTGTAGGGGGGCAGAATAAATTTTATTAAGGCCATGCTTCATACGGTTACATGTACATGTGGATTTGAGGGCTCAATTGACAAAATATGTATCTTTAGATTTTTACAAAGGTAAAAACCAGCTGTGGGTTTTAATTATTTTTTTCCCCTGCATTCAAGAAAATCATTTTAAAACCTCCTAGAAATAAATGCCTTTTAGAAAAAAGGAGGTTAAATGCAAGCCCTGGCTACCTTTTAGAGGCTCCTTTTTTCCCAGCCTTTGAAGGTGCTGATTTTTAAAACTCCACAAAACTTAAAAGTATCATTGGGCTAGAATGATTAGAAATAAAAAGCATTTTTTTTATTTCCCAGCTCCCCAAAGTAGGGCTTGTTTCCCAAAAACACAGGCCTCTGTTAATTATTCACTTTATTTAGCTTATTCTGTTTGTTTTGAATGTCCATAGAATTAGTCTAGGGTTAAGCTAATCATGTACCCAGAGGCTTGACTGCCTTGACTTATTGATGGGTGTTAGGTTCAACACGCCTTATCTGAAAATAGGGCTGCTAAGGTTACCCTTACTTATCTTGATGGGCTTAGACCAACATGTCATTTCCGCTCACCTTATCTGAAAATAGGGCAGTTACTTCCGCATAGGTCCATGATCTGCTGTCGTAATCACCATCACATGGGGTTGTTTACTTTGATGACGTCACGGATCAAAAGTGCTGATAATTTTCATTTAAAAAAGGTATACACTATTACTACTGATGGGGATTCACTTGTTTGCACATACCAGGTTCTGACGTGCCATGGACTGGTGCCAGTCCTGATTGGTTCAAGATTGACTCAGCCTTCCATCTTTCCCAAGATGAGCATCCAGATTGTTGGGGGCCATAAGCTTACTTTTTAAACAGCTTAGAGAGTGCTATAAAGCACTATGAAGTGGTATATAAGTGTAAGTGCTATTGATATTAAAATCTAATATACACTATCTGTAATACATGTGTATGAAGGGACCAGAGAGTGGTATGTACATTTCACCATTAAATAGAATTTTTTAAAAACTTACTAACAAAATCTTGCCTTACTATATTTATATCATTTGTATAAATGATATAAATATTAGAAGATTGATTTCTTTTTTGGCCTTTAAGTATCTTATTTTGCATATACAATTTGTGAAATGGGTAATTTAGAATCCTTATGTTGACAAGATACAGGTTATTATGTGTTATTGTTGTTTTTAGACCTAGGTTTGATGAAGAAGATGCACTATTTAACATTTAATTTCTGACATCCACAGGGTATCACCAATTTCTAATTTGCATATACATTGTTTTCTGTTTTCAGAAAAAAAATACCTATATTCTGCCTTCTGTTTTACCAGTGTTAATTAAAACATCTGATCAATCTCTGGAGTCAATTTCCAGATTTCTGAACTGAAGAAGAGGTGACAATGACACCAGAAAGCATTTCACAGTCTTGGGACCAGCTAAAATTGTCTAAAACTTGAGGTAACTACTGTAGCGGATCAGGTAATCCCAGGTATAATAATTTTCACAGTTATACCATCTGTCTGACTTTTGTGAAGATTCTGATCTTTAAAAAGTATGGTTTAGAGTGTGTTTAGAATTTTCCCTATTTCAATCAAAATGACCCTGCTTGCATTTAAATTTTATTTAGCTACATTAGGTGTTAAAGTCGTAATGATTCATATTATGTGCATCTGAAAGAGGACGTGCATTATCTAAGTGTTTGGAAGGTTGCATGGGTCGGCAACCTTCAGCTCTGGAGTTGCATCTGGCTCTTTCAGCCTTCTCCTGCAGCTCCCAGTCGTCCTCCACCATTTGCAGAGAGAGAGAGACAGGGACAGAAAGAGGCACTTGTGCTTCCCTTCTACATACACTTGTGTGTGTGTAAAATAGAGTGGCCTCACGCTGTTCTCCAACAAGCTGACAAGCTTATTGGGCGGGCCTTTGCTGCATCTCCACAGGAAGCAGCAGAAAGCAGAAAACAGAATCTCTCTCTCTCTCTCTCTCTCTCTCTCTCTCTCTCTTTCGCTCTCTCTTACACACACACACACACAGAGACTGAGTGGGGGAAGACAACTGGCAGACCAAGGGCAGGAAGCCAGCCCAATAAGAATGTGTGTAAGCTTGTTGGAGAACAGCATGAAGCCAGCTTACCAGGTGAGCAGAAGATCGGAGAGAGGGAGAGGGGGGAAGAGAGAGAGACGGAGTGAGGAAGAGGAGAGAGAGAGAGAGAGAGAGAGAGAGAGAGAGAGAGAGAGAGAGAGAGAGAGAACTCATGCACAGCAGCCTCTATTTCTTTTTAATTAAACTTTTCAATCAAGTTCGCCCCCCTCATGCGCGAGAGTTTTGCGGCTCCCAGTGTTTTCTTTTCTCTGGGAAATGGGTCCAAGTGGCTCTCTGAGTGTTTAAGGTTGCTGACCCCTGGGCTAGGGTTATGAGCAGTAGTGGGATTCAAATATGTGAACAACCAGTTCTCTTTGTGGATGCTTCTTCCAGAAGTCCATTCTGGGCCTGGGAAACAAAAAATTAGGTACCAGTTCCGCTGAAGTGGTGTGAACTGGCTGAATCCCACCACTGGTTATGAGTTGGGTACTATGCAACAGACTTCCCTACCAAATATTCATATTACTTTGTATCTTGATACATGGACAATTTGTACACACAGAAGGATCATTTTTGCTAGCTTTTCTTTTCATATATAGCTTTCTTCATGTATATGTTTGTATATGAATGAAAATCCTTATGACAGCCAAAAATTACAAATCATCAACAATTTCAAAATTATGTAAGAAATAGAAACCTATAATTATATAGTATATTTAAAAATGAAAATAAACCTCTATGGAAAAAAATTCACCAATTCAAACTCTATTAAAGATGCAATGTAGAACTCACTTTAATGTGAATTCCAAAGCCTCAGTACTGATTTGATTAGAAATATTTGACATGAACATATATAATTAATCAAATGTAAAGTTGGCAGGAGAATTTTTTTTAAAAAAAATAAGAGAATGGAGAAATACCTTGGAATTGCATATTATAGATTTTTTTTTAAAAAAAGAAATAGTATAGCATCAGCTCATAGTAGCCACTTTATTTTTTCTTCTAGTCTTTTTTTCAGAAAAAACAACCATTCCTTTCTGAGTTTCTAATCAACCAATAATAATAATAATAAAACTCTACTTACTTAATTGAATTAGTTCATTGAATTAATTGTCTAAATAAATTTTGTTTCCATGACCTACATATTAAAATGCAGTGTATAAAATAAACTAGGATAAGCCATAGTCTGAAAAAATTTCAGAGGCATTACAAGTTACATAGGATATGTCCAGTTCTCTCTGCTTATATTAGGAATTAATGTATGATATCATAAACTTAAATCTGACCTTATATTCTAGTCTTCCATTCTTATCAGCCTCCTAAACTAGTTCTTCTCAAAACCTAAAAGAGAATATGAAGCCTAACTCGTCCTGGCTCTCTGCCATGTTCAAAAATCAGGAGCTAGCCTAAATAAATTTATGATATTAAAATATAATTATAACCTGCAAAGAAGATTTTGTCTTTTCTCACCTTCACTTTTCAAATGTCTTCTTGGCAGAGCACTAGGATTAGTGGAGGCTCTGATTTAGAAGCTCTAGAAGCAACTGATACAATTGTTCCATAAGACTGCTGTCACTGGGGAAAAATAGAAATGAAGGGACTTCACCTTGTTTGTAATCTCTCTTTTGCTTTCTGTCGGATTCATTCATATTTTACCTTGGAGTATTTAAAAAAAATGGATTTGACAAATGTATGGATGATAGGAAAGTGAATGGCAACCAATCATAGTATTTTCATATGCATGCAAGACAATATATTTCACAGTAAGAGTTTCTGGGGCACACATAATGTCACCAATACATTGTATTCAATTGGTTTGGAATCTGATTCATTTCATAGCTTCTATGAAATGAATCCATGCCTTTTCTTGAAAAATGCCAGCCTTATTATTGGCAATGATTACAAGATTAGAAATATATTCCTAATTTTAAAATAGGAATAAAACATGATTCTCATGATAGCCATTGACTATTTTGTAACCGAAACAACTATAAAGCCACCTTAATTACCTTATGTTCTCTTTTATTATACATGGTTGACTCATTAGTTAGCAATGACATATTTCTCCTTAAAATAGATTTAGGTTTTCTTCAATGTGTTTTCTGAATGAAAGGAAATGTGCTGATAGAAAATGACTTTACATACTTACTATGCTAGAAGATGACACATTTCTAAGGCTGTATATTTACTTTCTCCATTTGTATCAAACTAAAATGCCATTTTAATGAAAAAAGCTGGCAGACTAAATTATACTTATTACCATACTTTTACTTCTGGCAGGTTAGTGATTTTTAAAGTATAAAATTCTAAAATTATAATAAATCTTTCCACTCAGAAATTACAAAAAAAACTATTTCAGACAGACAATTGTGCTTTGAATAAAAGCACAATTTTTCTTCCCTGTCTGAAGTTGCAGCTTTTTAGTGAAGGGATTGAGAAAGCATTCTTGTCAGTATACATATTTTAGTTTTACAATATAGGCTCACTGCTTCTCAGCAGAAGTGTAAACAAACAAGCACTTGGGCACCACTCAAGGCATTATTGACATTCGGACTATGAAGAAGCAAATCTATCCATTTTTCTTTGCCAAGTCTCATTTTTCCTGCTACAAGTTCTATTAAGTTCTGTTTCCATATCAGCTTTACAGAATTATCCAAAAAAGTGAAAGTGAAAATTCATGTACTTTGTGTGTGCTTAGATACTTCTTGCAAGCAGTTTAGTATATGATGTATTCTAAAATACCATCCTCAATGCATGCAATATATACATTTTTATGTTTATTCCTAATTATAGCCAAATAGATAGGGAAGCAAATTTTGGAATGCAATCTTGATTGGTAAATATAGCAGATGTTATAATAAATGATGGAAGAGTGAATTATTTTTGAGTATGAAGAGTGAAGTTATACTTATACCAACAACCAAGATATTCATTTAGTTAAGCATCCTGTTTTACACAATGATTATGTATCTACAGTATAATGGGTGCACAATACCATCGATTGTTACTTAGAGACACACTGCATCTCAACTTGGCTTACACTCATTTGTGCACAAAATGAAGAAGGTTATTTGGAATTGTGGGGCCAGAACTGAGCCTCTATAAAACTGAAAGTTAGAATAGTATTCTTCATAAGAATTCCTTTTTTACCACAATAAAGTATTATCAGTTGGATCCACTGCAGAAATATGACATGATGTTATTATCAGGACACAGACCAAAAGAGCAAGTTCCCACAATAATAGAAATATAAATTCTGATAGCCAGTATGGTTTGGTAGTTAAAAGGCTGAATTAAAAGTGGGGAAATCTGAGTTCAAATCTCTCCTGACCATGGAGCTCACTGCTTATTTTGAGACTTTCATTGTCTTTCAGTCTGACATACCTCACATGATTGTTATAGGGATAAAATTGGAGATTGGAGTGCTACATATACCATTTAGAAGTCCATAAAAATATATAATTAATAATAATAATAGCAACACAGGTTAATGTCCACAGTTTTTAAAAATAATTTTTATTTTTATTAAATACACTCCAGTAAATACTTAGAAATAGCTTGGTTCAGTTTAAATTAGACTTGAAATTGAATGTAAATATTCAATTTGATTCCATAACTCAGGGCTTTGTATCTGCCATTGATAAGCATGGAAAATCAACAAATGCTAATAATATCTTTACTTTTTATCTGAATTTGATATAATTTAAAAGTACATTATACCTTGCTCAGAGAATGAAAGCAGAATGATTATTGTGTTAGGCTTCTTTTTATTTTTTTAAAGAATGTAATATTTGAGGTTGGTTTGGACTTTGATAGAATTAGATACCATATTCAACCACAATTGCTATTTCTGTGAAAATAAAACCTGTGTAGGACAGAAGGGTATCTAATAATAGTCCAAGTTTCCCTAGATGAAAGAGAATCTAATCTATCAAATCCCATTGAGAATAAAAAGGAAAAGAAAATTGAGGAAGAGACACAAGAAATATTAAAAGGGCAAAAGTGATCCATCTCTTATGGATAGCTCATTTCTTGGTTTACATTGAGAAATTACTCCTAAATGTGGCTTGGGGATAAATGGAATCAATGGCAAAATCCAAGATTTTAACATAGAAATTTCTGGGTACTGGTGCCAAAAATAGTGGCAAAGGAGGAAAGAGTCTTATTCTTTCTAAGTTACATCTGAATTACTAAAGTACCCTTCACATACTGTACATTTTTCATATTCCAATTCCACTGAGGTTAAAGTTTATAAAACAACAGAGATCTCCTGCAGCATTCTATTTCTACTGTAAGTCAAATGTTGGACTGATGGTGACAGAATCCTGAAAAATTGTTCACTACTATCATCTCCATGTTAATGAGGAGCAAAGAAAGTAACTAACGGCAGATCTGTATTTTCTCCTTCACACATTATTAGCAGCTCTTACTGTTGCCTGAGTGGAGGAACAGATGACATTATCTCCCTCCTGCTCCATGACCATTGCAATCTATATCTGTTTTCACAAATTGATTCAAAACTGCTGTTTTCCTAGTTCAACACTCTTAAGAGTTGAGAGTTTCCAGCTTATGTTCCACACTAGTGGCAACCTGAAGTACAATTGATTATTGTATCTATCACACCCTGTCCCATCCAGCTTTCTTCTGCAGCCAATACGTACTAGGAAGATGGATTGCTATAACCTCCACTAGATAGCAGCTTTCTGTTGAAATGGACCCTGATATCAGTGAACTATCATCACCCTTTGAAGCTAATGCTCCATCCAGTTGTTACATTTTTCAGGGATATTTTTTGGTTTCTTCCATCCTCCCTCCTGCTGTCCCTCTCCTTCCCATCTCCTAACCACAGCTTTCTTTCCCTGAATGTGCCAAAGGAGTAAAAAAAATCTGCAACACAATACCAGGATGGAAACCATAACGTGCTGAAGAAACACTATAATACTGAAGCTGATGCATAGAATCATATGTATAGTCCTGCAGGTAATCTGAAGATTACCAAATAGTTTGCTGTGGGTAATTGTGATTATTTTGTGTTGGAGCATTCCAGACCAATGAATCCATATTAATAAATGTTTGATTTGAGGCAGACTCCTCTATGGAAAAAAGAAATCATCATATATTATGGAATGTCTTGGAATAAGACACTTTTTAGTGACTTGATTATTATTTTGAACAGTTCTCCCTCTGAACAATTCTTAACAATATTGAACAGTTCTTAAGAATAGTTATTAAGAAACTCTTTAAGAAATTGGAAGTTTTGGCTGCAAATTGACACTTTCTGCTATGACAATTTGAAGAACCTTTTAGAGTGTATACATAAATCTTTCAACCTCCTCATAAGGCTCTGTCAATGATACCTAAGTGTAAACAAAAATAACAAGAAAGTTGAACAAATTCTGTTTCTGAAACAATGGCCAGTTGTCACTTTTGAGAACAATAAATATGCCATCCACAGAGAAAACATTATCTAGCTTTGGAATCATTGGCTTGAGATATGACAGCGAGCAATTGTACTACAGAATGACAACTGTAATATCAATAACAACTAAAAATAGCTGCAATTAAGGAGATCACAATAATCTATACTGAGTACAGAAGTGGCCATGATGGAGGATAACCCATGAAGTGGCACACAACTGAAGTGCGAGTCTACCACTTGAAGTAAAAGCAAACTTGAAGATCCATTGAACAAATATATCAAAAAAACCAAATATTTTCTCATAGGAGTGCTCTAGAATGTATAAGCTATCTGGTGACTTTAGTGGATCAACTAACTGTATGTCACCAGAAAAATGTCTAAATAAATAACTAAATGACTGCCACAAAAAGGAATGTTAGCTCAGTGACCATGGTCACTATCAGTATCAACCCAAAATGAGTAATAGCTGGTGTTTAAGGAATCATGTTGAAAATACTGTTCACATGTGTTTTCTATTGATCATGGTCACTTGTAAGCAGGAATCCTATTTATGAAAGAGATTACACTTTGGGAACATCATATGATAAAACAAAATGTATATGTTCCTTGGTTAAAAAAAACCTAAGTGGATGTCTGAGAAATAATCAGATGAATATGAAAAATAAAGGTGTCAGAATCCATTTATATTTCATTTCTAACACCCTATCTGTGCAAATCTAAATCTCACCTCCTTACTGGATTCTGCCATTTCCAAGGAGGGAAAGAGAAGGCAGGGTTGGTAAGATCCATCTCTATCCCTTAGATGCAAGATTTGTTTATTCAGCCTCCCTGGAGGCCATCACAAAAGACCAGGGAAGAAACCCTTTGAACTAAAAAGAACAAAGAAAGAGGGAGGGGGAGAATTCTGGTTTGTATCTCCGATTGGAATGTGAACAGGAGGAAGTAATAATGTTGCAAATGTACTGGGGCTCTCCTTTCCCAGGAGGATTTTGACACCTGAAACTTGACTGATCCGGTACTGACCAAATGGCCTGAGGGGAGGAGTTATTACTCGGGGACACTTTAAAAGTATTGATCTGTGTGACAGTTACCAGATCCTGTCTAAATTATCCACTTTCAACCATGTTTTAGTAAAAGTTCTTGTTTGGGCAATCCTGTCTCCAAGAATTCTTCTTTCCTAAGATGTGGATTGGGGAGGGTTCTGACAAAAGGACTTGTATCCTTCCAACAGAGTATCCAGCATTCACTGCAGATAAGAGATTGAAAATTTGGGTTGTTGAACTTTGTTTCAAGAGTGCTGTGATCAATGAGGATCATGAATGGAAAAATTTGTTCTGTTGAAATGAAAATAGGAATATATTCAAAACTCTCTCCATTTGAGAAAATTTCTGTTCCACATTGATCAAATCCACAATAGATTTAGCTTTGTATTAAGATATGCATTCATCAAATCTTATAAGATTGGCATCCACCACTAGCATTTTGTCCTAAATATATGAAATGATAACATGTTGTAGTTCTTTTAAAGAAGTCTGATGGACAGCTTCCATAGGTCATCTTTTTAATGAGACATCTGTCAGTCTGAATGAGATGGCAAGCTGAAGAATGAATTGGCTGCAAAATATTATTCATCCCAGCAGTTGGTGCTATACATTTCTTAAAAGTTTGTATCTTATGGAGATCTGCTGAGACATAATCTGAGAAAAACACATATCTATAGAACTCCAAAGTCCTCATTAAAATCTCACTTGCCCTATTTAAACACCATATTAACATGATGCAAGGACAGCACAAATGCACCACGGTAAAAAAATATATCAAATATCAAGCTGTCATCAGTTCCTTCAAGGAATTTTTGTAGTGCAGCCCCAAATTACACTATGGGATATTTACAAACTGATAAAATTCCAAAATTTAGATTTCTTTTGTGGCAAAGACCAACATGATTAGTTATCAAGAACCTGAGTAGACTTCAAATTGACAGTACCCACCCGTAAGATTATTACATAAATGAATCATGGTGGTACAGTGGTCAGAATGCAGAATTGCAGATTAACTATATTAACCAGGAGTTCAATTCTGATCAGCTCAAGGTTGACTCAGCCTTTCATCCTTGTGAGGTTGATAAAATGATGGCCCAGATTGTTGTGGAAAATATGCTGACACTGTAAACTGTTCAGAGAGTGCTGTAAAGCACTATGGAGCGGTATGTAAGTCTAAGTGCTATTGCTATTGCTATAAGCAATAATATCATCTATTATAGGAGAATACTGTCTACCATGCCAAATAATTCTGTTGGAAAGTTTTATGTCCACACAGATTTAAATCTGAGCTGGAGGTTTAGATTTATGAGAGTGTCATGGTTTCGATAAATGAGACCAGTAAAAGAGAACTCCAAGGCAAAAAGTTTCCTTAAAGAACATATTTATTTGGCTACATAGTATTGGCACAATAAAAAATGAAACCAAGACTGAACTCCCCTCCCAGAGGTTACAATGTTACAAAGTTGCACTTCCCACCCCAGTAATATGTCATAAATCACATTCCCCAATTAACTACTTGAGCGGGCTTTCTAACGGAAGCTTTAGCCCACCAAAATGCAATCAGCAATGATTTTGGTTCTCAGAGAACAATTTATTGTTTTGACTAAGCTTAAAAATACCCCCCTCCCAATTCTGTGACAATTGAAAACAAAGGAAAAATGGATTCAGTCAAATTCATTTGTAGAGTTGACAGAGAGATAGCTAGTGAGAATCCTTGGGACCAACTGTATAGTCTGTGTGTCACACTACTCCAAGAATCACAATTATTCTTACACTAGATAACAACAACAACAACAACAACAACAACAACAACAACAATAATAATAATAATAATAATAATAGTAGTAGTAGTAATAATAATAATGTTGGAAGGTACCTTGAAGGTCATCTAGTCCAACACCCTGCTCATTTGTCAAAGCTGAAATAGAATGTATCTCTGTGAAGTAACTGGCCAAATGGTTTTATCAATGAGAAGTTTAATCCCTTTTTCACTTGATTTGCCACTGCTATGAAACAATTGTTTCTAATGCTGAAGACTTGGAGAAGAAACATTTGGTACAACAGAATAATCAGACTCAAGCATTTCCTGCTTCATAATTTATCAACATATAACAACTTGCACTGGACAGATGGTCAATTTGTCTAAAAAGATGAAGCAAGCTTGGAAAGTTTCTATGCACTCATAGCATACATAATGGAGGTTTGTTACAGAGCAGTCTTGAAACTATGCCATTTATAGTTGCACCAAATTAGGTAACATATTCCCTCTAAGGTCACCTACAAAAATATAATTCTGGAAAACTATTTTGAATTGAGGAATTGTACAGAACTGAATTTTTGGAATAGATATACGAATTATTTATACTGTTCATGTGTTTATTTCTGACATTGTGAAAAAGCATGTAAGTATCTCAGGACAAACATAAGACTTGTACATAAAGATTTAACTTCTAAAAGATATTGCAATAATGTGCCTTAATTGTAGCTAGTCTGCTGTCTGCTCTCTTCTAGCTTCTTCTTTACTGCAAAACGTGTGTGTGATTGTGTGTTTGTGTGTTTACAAATATTAAATAGAGGAAGATTATAAAAACCCTCACTTTCCTTTGAAACATATATTATCTATGTTATTTCTCCTGTTCCAAAATTTGGAAGTGAGCCACTGCTTCACACTTCAGCAATAAACAAACAAAAAATCCTACACAATTGCCTCCTTCAATATTCCAGAATAAGTGAAATAAATTATTCAAATAATTTAACTGCAACAGTAACAACTCATGCTTCCATCACATTTCATTCCTTTGTTGTGAAATGTAAAAAAGTGTACCGGGGAGTCTAAGAGCTTATAATTCTGAAATTAACTCTTCTTGGGAGAGATCATCCGTAGCTTCGGGGTGAAGTATCATCAATATGCTGATGATACCCAGCTTTTCATCTCCACCCCGAACCAACCCAGTGATGCCCTCGATGTGATGTCCCATTGCCTGGAAGCGGTACAGATTTGGATGGGAGAAAACAGGCTTCGACTCAACCCGGCCAAGACTGAGTGGCTGTACATACCGTCATCTCGTTTAGTCCAAGAGGTTCCATCTCTGACTATAGGAGGATAGATGTTACCTCCCATTGATAGAGCACGCAATCTGGGCGTCCTCCTAGATTCACGGCTCAGTTTTGAAGATCATATTGGAGCCGTGGCTAGGGGGGCATTTGCACAGATTCTTCTTATATATCAATTGCGCCCCTTTTTGGACCGAGATGCCCTACGTACAGTCACCCACGCACTTGTTACCTCCCGTATTGATTACTGTAATGCTCTCTACATGGGGTTGCCCTTGAAGACCACCCGGAGGCTTCAGCTGGTGCAGAATGCAGCTGCACGGGTTGTGATGGGAGCTCCCCGATACTCCCATATTACACCCCTCCTGTGTGAGCTGCATTGGCTACCAGTTGCCCTCCAGGTGAGATTTAAGGTGCTGGTACTTACCTTTAAAGCCCTACATGGCTTAGGTCCGGGATACTTGCACGACCATCTGCTGCCGGGAACAAATTCCCATTGTCCAGTACGCTCACACAGAGAAGGTCTCCTCAGGGTACCGTCAGCTAGGCAATGTCGGCTGGCGACCCCCCAGGGGGAGGGCCTTCTCTGTGGGAGCACCAGCCCTATGGAATCAGCTCCCCCCTGAGCTTCGGATGGCCCAAAACCTCCAATCCTTTCGCCGCGGCCTCAAAACACTCCTGTTCCACCAGGCTGACCTGGACTGACAGGCATTTTAATTAATTTATATCTAGTATTTTTAAATTATTTTTTAAATTCTCTAATTTTAATTTATTGCACAGATGTTCTCAATTTTATTTTTATCTTGATTTCTGTACTTATTATATGTTTTGTTGTTAGCCGCCCTGAGTCCTTCGGGAGATAGGGTGGGATATAAATCCCATCAATAAATAAATAAATAAATAATTCTGCTCACTAATTCTAGATGCAATTGGATCCAGATTATAGAAGCTCCAGTTGTGGTAAATGTATCAGTACTTAAAATATCCCAGATATATGCTATGTTTGCCACAAAATATCTACCCTTCTAGAAAATCCTGTTTTTGTATCTAATTGACAAACAATTGCTTTGTACTATGTTGAACTGAGTAACAAAAAAACTGACAAACTAAAACAATAAACAGTATCAATATTACCTAGGCTTTATTTTTTATTTGTTTACTTTGTTGTGATACTAATGGTGTTTTTGAATTTTTTTCTGCTATGACTGATGATGGAGTTTTATAGACATCACAGAATAATAGCACTCACCTGTCAACTGTTTCAACCAGAGCACTATAGGAGCTTGAAAGGTGCAGAAGGAGCTAACTGGAATCAATATACAATAATCCCCATATTTTTACAACATCATACAAGTCGAACAGCCAATAAAAACAGGCACCAAGAAGACCACATCATAAAGCAACAATATGTTATAAAATTCTTTTCATTGCAAATCTCTGGGGGCATTTCAATAAATTCAAAGAAATATCTAAATCTCATCTTCTTAAAGTTGGCTACTAGTTTCTGGTTCAGAACTCATTAAATTAGTAATAAATGAACAGTATAATTCTAATATCTAGGACTTCCGGTGGCTCCGCGGCGACGGAGGGAGCCTTCCCGGGCTGCCCGCGGCTCAGCTGGTGTTTTTTCGCCCGAAACAGCGCCGATCAGCTGTTCGGGCGAATCTGAAGCCCCCTCCTCGGGAGAAGAGGAGGGGGTGAGCCCCCAGGTGGGGGTTGAGTTCTCCGGGGCCGCCTGAGCTTGGAGCTTGGGCGGCTGAAGGATTGAACTCCCCCGTAGCCTGGGCTGCTCCCAGCTGACCAGCGTCTCTGCTCCGGACTTTATGGAGCAGAGCCAGGCGTCTGCGACCATTCCTGCTTGAAGGAGAGACTATGAAAGGGAAAGAGCAGGCAGAGCAGTACAAGAGGGAAAGATGAAGAGATGAAGAAGATTTTATTTTACTCTCAAGCTTGATGGACTTTGCTTAAAACTTAAAGTGAAAGTGCGTCACAATTGTAAGTAAAAGATGGCGGCTAAACCTCCCCCTAGAACTTTTCGGAGTGCTGGAAATTCTCCGGTGCAACAACAATCATTGCTGCAGGCGTTGCATTCTCCTGATGTATTGACATCGAAGGATCTTGAAAAACATACCCAGTTAATTTTGGAGTCAATGGGTGTTAAATTTCTACAGATGGAGGAGAAATTGGAGAAATTGGAGCAGAGAATGGAAGAAAGGATGGAACAGAAACTTAGAGAAATGAAGGTAGACATTTTGTCCTCAGTGCAAAAAGTTGCTAAATGTGTGGAGGTGCTGGATGATCAAGTGCAAGATTTGATTCAAAAGAATGCTTTATTAGAAGCAAAAGTATTGGAAATTGAAGATTTAAAAGACAAAATCGACAGTGAACAGAGCTTGGCCCAATTTTACCAGATGCAGTTTGCTGTGAGAATTAGAGGCCTAAAAGAGAATATTAAGGAAGATTTAAAGCAGCTGGTTTCTGAGGCTTTTGAGGGAGTATTGAACCATCCAGCATCTGAATTAAAACAAGGTATGGACAAAGTGTTTCGTGTGAATTCGTGGATTGCTAAACAGAGAAAGTTGCCTAGAGATGTGGTGGTTTATTTTGTAAAAAGGGAAATTAGAGATGAAGTTATACAAGCTGCCTACGATACCAAAGTTGTGATTGCTGGTCAACAAGTTTTGGTTCTAAAAGAAATTCCTCCAAAGATTTTAAAGAGAAGGAAGGATTTTATATTTCTTGTGCAAGAGCTCAAGCAAAGAGATATAAGGTTCAGATGGGAGATCCCAGCTGGGTTGAGCTTCATGTATGATGGCAAAAGGTACTGTTTGAGTAATGTGAAGCAAGCGCATGATTTTTATAATAATGTCTTGAAAGTAACCCCATCAACACTTCTGGAAGCTGCAGAGGGATCTGGAGAAGGAGAACATCAAGAGGATGAAGATGCACAGATAGACGAGAAGGGTACAGGAGGAGTTCAAGCTGCAACTCTTTTGGATGATCTTAGAGAACAGAGGGTGACGCGTGCTGCCTTAAAACGCTCAAAAAAGAAAAAAAAATAAGACCAGTAGAAATCTATGGAACTTCCACAAAATATTTATAGTTAAGTGGTAGTTGTGTTTTTAAAAAAAAAAAAGTTTTGGGATGCTATGTATGGTAATAGATTTTTTTTTTAATTTGGAATTAATGGACAACTTACTACAGAGGAAGAGGAAGAAAGTTTTGTGGGTTAATGTGGGTTAATTTGTGTAAGAACTATTTATTAATGTGCAAATGAGAATATGTTAAGGTAATAGTGAATTGTGGAAGAACATAGATGGGAATGATGCTAGTTTTCTTTTATTTTAGTTTTTTATATATATTTAGTATTATTAAGGATTGGTTTACTATATACAAGCTAGAGAGTGATGGATTTTAGAGTTTATACTTGTTAGTATATGATTGTTTATGATTGCCTTTTAGATATATACCTTGTATTTTGCTCTGGGAAGTCGGGGGGGGAGGGGGGAGGAGGGGAAGTGGAGGGGGGAGGTAGGGGAGGGAGGAGGGGGAGGGGGAGGGGGGGAGATAGGGGGGAGGTAGGGAGGGGAGGAGGGAGGGGGAAGGGGGGTTTTTTTTAAAGGAAAATTGTATTTTATAAAACTTTTCAATAAAAAAAAAATTCTAATATCTAGACTGCATAAATACAGATTACTCAATAGGACAAAAGAGTTTACTGACTGTATATTTTTGATGTAATATAGAGATCCAAATATACAGACCACATATCATATGGAATGCCAAGAAAACAAGCAGAAGAGTATAGTCTTTCTGTGATTCCATCTTTTTATGGACAGAGATACTGCTTGATATATTCAGAAATTACTGAATAATTATGAAATATATACATCAGCATATAATGTGCATATTTAAAAGTCCAATCTAGGTCTGTCTAATGTCAATGTGCTATTTAGTATCCTCTACCATTGATGAGAACATTAGGAAAAGAAAGGCAATTTGTTGTAGTAGTTAAGGTGCTAGCCTAAAAACCAGGAGATTGTAAGTTCTGGTCCTGTCAGTCCAACCAACCAACTTACACGGTTTTTGTTGTGGAAAAAAATAGAGAAAGGAAGAAGTGCTATGTATCTTTCCAACCTTGGGTTGAAGTCGGGATAAAAATCTAATAAATAAATCAATAAAAAGGAAAGCTATGTAATTGGAACTGCTATTATATTTTATACGCATGAGAAATGTTTTGTTCTATGTCTGTAAACACATTCCTCCACAATCATAAAAAGTGGTTTTGTTAGAATCAGCATTCCAAGTAGAAAGAAATATGGAGGAGGAAAACCCCCAAAACCATGAAAATAATGAAAGTGTTGCATATCATGATTTTTTTCCAAAGGACAATACAAATACAACAGCTGAATGATTTAAGAGTAGAATGTGAAATAAGATGTTGTAAAGACATATTTCTATTATGAACTATTTTGAAGAAAGATGATCTTCATTCTGTGCTGAGAAAGGGCCTTTAGGAGACTAAAGTCTTGAGAAGCACAAAAAAGAACACAACAGAGAAAGAGCTTTGTTTTGTATATTTCTTCACAAACTGTGACAATTTAGAGAGAGAATGAAATTTGGATGAAATTAATCCAATACAAACTATTTTTCTCCTAATGATAATATGATTCTAAAGATTCCTTAGGGACGCGGTGGCTCAGTGGGTTAGGACGCTGAGCTTGTCGATCAGATGGTCGGCAGTTTGGCGGGTTGAATCCCGAGTGCCGCATAACAGAGTGAGCGCCTGTTACTCGTCCCAGCTTCTGCCAACCTAGCAGTTCGAAAGCACGTAAAAATGCAAGTAGAAAAATCGGGACCACTACGGTGGGAAGGTAACAGAGTTCTGTGCGCCTTTGGTGTCTAGTCATGCCAGCCACATGACCACGGAGACGTCCTCAGACAAGTGCTCTTCGGCTTTGAAACGGAGATGAGCACCGGCCCCTAGAGTTGGAAACGACTAGCATGCATGTGTGGGGGAACCTTTACCTTTACCTTAAAGATTCTTTGCAGAGATCTTTTTTGTATTATTTTCAGTTTTCTTCAATGAAAAACAAATTTTGTTTTTGTGCCAATTGTGTCATCATAATCATTCAGAAGTATGACCTTAATGTTATGATTTCAGAAAATACCACATTTTCCCCAAAATAAGACCTGGTCTTAAGATTTTTGGGCTGCAAAAGATGTATTATGGCTTATTTTCAGGGAAACACATAAGAAATGGTGAGCGAACAGGTCAGAACATGGAGACAGAGGTGGGGGAGGGAGGCAATCCAGATGCACTGTGCAACTTCCTGGCTTTCAGGAGGCTCACATGGCAGTACCATCAGCAGGCGGAAGCAGAGGCTTGGGGGAAGACCTGGACTGCCTGCCTCCTTTGTGCCTCTGCCTCCACCGCACAAGCCTCCCATGAGCTTCCTTTGAGCCATGCAGCTGCTCAGCACATCCAGATCACCTGCTTCCCCGGGCTTGGACTTACCTGCACTAATGGGCTGCTGGACACCTTCGGCCCTTATGTACAAGCCTCCTCCTATGCTGGCCACACCCATCCCCCCAGGCTTACTATTGGGGTAAGACTTATATTAGGAGTATGCTTAAAAAAATTAGACTAGGGCTTATTATCTGGGTGGGTCTTATTTTCAGGGAAACACAGTAGGCATGATGACACATGGAATGTGATAATCAGCTCACGTGGGTATCATGAAAAAAACAAATTGTGCTTAACTTTGTATTAGAGTCTGTCTGAATATGGCTGGGCAAAACAATATGAATAGTATAAGCCTTTATGTAATAAAGTTGTTTATTTCTCTTGAAGTTATAAATATTTTCTGTTCAGTGTCTGTTTACAAATGACAAGAGTTGTAGAGAAAGCCTTTTTGCACTGACAAAAATAATTTAGGTACAGACAGCACCACTCAGTATGTTGTAGAACCTTAAGCTTTTCTGCTTAGAAGCCACTCTACAATTTTTCTGAATCCTTTCTACTGCTGCATACATGGCAATACTCTTACAGTGGCTGTGACAAAAACAGTTGCACACCTACATCAGGATACTATTATGACTGCATTTTGTCAGCATTGGGGACAATGATGAAGCTAGAAACAAATGCTTTCATTAAAAAAAACCCTAAAGATATTTGAAATAGTTTTTATGGTAATATTCTGGTATAAATAGCTTCCAAATTTGCTATTAGCAAAAGTATAATGATCAAGCTTGCAAGTTGTTTTAAGAAAAGAATTATTTTCTTCCTAAAAAGTGTTCCAAATCTATTTTTGTCAAGTCTATTCCATTCTTTTCTCTAAATCATTCCGATGATTGGGATGATTTTAAAATTAAGATTTTAGGATTTATTTAATCAAGGTATGTGTGAGAGTGTCTGTGTATTTGTTTCTGTGTCTCTGTGTGTACATATATATACACACAAACATATATATGTACATATATATGTGTGAACAAAATAGAAATCGAACACCAGGATAGGAATATAAACAAAACTGTTTAATATAAAACCACTTAGCTTTCGTCAGCCAAACTGATGACATCATCAGAGTGAAAGTAAAAGAGATCTGGGAGTTTTACTTATATAGCCAGCTGCTTCTGTGCCCTGCTCATTGCAGTTATGTTGGGGAAACAACCCAAAGGCTCAAGACCAGAATCCAGAAGCACAAGTTGGCAATCAGAAGACAAGAGCAGCGCTCACAGGTATGGGCCCATATGGCCAGTCATTGCCATATGTTTGATCTTGCCAATGCTGAGGCCATATCCCGGGATGCCACCAAGGGCAGCCGATTGCTCAAGGAGGCCTGGCTATCCAATGAGAACTCGATCAATCATCATGTAGACCTCTTACCTGCTTATCATACACTTAGGGGGTGGGAGGAACAGTGCTGTGACTCATGACAAATGCAACAAGTCTGCTCCTTGCAGGATCGGGATGACGCGACCATAGATGGAATAACTGCAACCCCCAGGGAGGATGACAAGTCTGTAGTGTGCCCCAAATTTAACTCTGAGACAGATGCTCAGGCTCGGCCAGAAAGGGGGGGGAGCAAAAAACTGGAAGAACCAGATAACTGGTCCTTGGGCGTTTGTAAGTGTGCCAGGAGCGGGAAAACAACTCCAGAACTCGCAAATATGCTGACAGGTGCGGAACGATTAAGAGCACTACGGCCGATTTAAGCAGGCAGACCGGTGACCCACTCAATGAGCAGGGTGCAGAAGCAGCCAGTTATATAAGTAAAACTCCTGGATCACTTTTACTTTCACTCTGACGATGTCAGCAGTTTGGCCGACAAAAGCTAAGTGGTTTTATATTAAACAGTGTTGTTTATATTCCTATCCTGGTGTTCAATTTCTATTTTGTTTTCTAACATGCACGCACCCAGGATTCGTATATTTAATGTAATCAAAGACATATATATGTGTGTGTGTACTGTATAGATATAGAAAAAGAGAGATAGAGATACATAGATATTGATAGATTCAGATATATATGTATATGTGTTGCATGTGTTTGTATATTTGTATACACACACACATATACACACAATACACACACATTGTTATATACTTAGTGTTATATGTTAACCTGACAGCTCAGTCGGGCATCAGCTGTGTAACACCCGGCAACAACAGGTGGCGTCAAACTCCCATCCTATTGGTCAGGCCGTTGTGGCGGGACTTTTTAAGGATGTGGATTGGCCGCTGGCTTGCCGGCAACAGTATTTAAAGGAGCTGAGCTGTGGAGAGTCTGTCTGTTCCAACCACAAATAAAGCTGAGTGATAACCCGCTGTCCTGTCATCTGTTCCTGATTGGCCTAACTATGATACATAACAGTGGCGACGAGGATGGTATACTGCTTTTAGAGCTGAAGCACTAGCTGAGTCACTAGAGCTGAAGTGCGAGCAAACCGCGGGAAAGGAAGGGAAGAGAAAATTCTCCAGACTAATTCCTTCCCATCAAAAGCAGTAACCGGACCAGGACATAATGACCCAAATCGGACACATCCGTGAATTTGATGTCCGCTACCCGGGACACTGGGAGTCACACCTGGGACAAGTCAAGGGGTATCTCCTAGTGAATAAAATCACAGAAGATAAGGCGAAGGCAGCGGCGTTGCTATGCATCAGCGGGCCAGCCATGTACAACGTGGCTGTCGGGCTATGCATCCCAGATCCTGTCACAGCACTACCCTACGCTGACCTCGTCAGCAAATTGAGTCAGCATTTCATGCCGAAGAAATCCGAAATTTATTGGTGACTTAAATTCATCCAGAGGTACCAGCTCCCCGGAGAATCGGCAATGGATTTCATAGCCGCTGTTCGACAAGCCGCCCGAATGTGCAGATTCCCCAACCTGGAAGATCGGATTTGGGACAGAATCGTGTTCAGCCTGAGTGACGATCACCTCCAACAAAAAATAATCGCAAAACCAACCCTGAGTCTGTTCGAAGTCAACAACAAAATAATGGCTCAAGAGGCGATTAATGAAAAGAATGCACTCCGACACAGTAATAATCCGAGCGGCTCCATGCATCAGGAGAATGTTGTGGACAGCGGAGAGGGAGAACAGGCCAACGAGGCAGAGATCGATGCCATTCTCCAGAGGCTGGAGAAATTCAAGAACCGTCGTGACCATGTCCCAACGCAGAAGAAGCCGGTAGGGTCCAACAAAAACCCGAGAGTCCCAAGCCAGAATCCAAGTGGGAACAGCCAAAATTGTGCCAGCTGTGGCGGCAACCACCCCAGAGCATCCTGCCTGTTACGCTGTGCCAGATGCCATGCAAGTGGTAAAACCGGCCACATCCAAACCGTATGCTGAGCCCGAAACCGTGACAACTTAAACAACATTGATGAGCAGCCTGCAGGTACCAGTAATCCCCTTGAGCCCCCAGGGACCTGGGTACCCTCAGTCATAGAAAATTTGGAAGTGGCATACCAGTCAGCAATCCACCCCCTGCTCAAACCAAAAATCCAAATTACAATCAGTGTGGAAGGAATCCCTTGTCAAATGGAAGTGGATTCTGGATCACCTGTTTCCTTAATCTCATTAGAGACCTATTCCTTAATTTGCTGTAAGAGCAGGCGGCGGATTTGCATAAAACCAACCAAAATTAGACTAACGGACTTCCAACGTTCCCTGATAAAATTAAAAGGACAGGCCACTGTGTTAGTCAAGTATAAGGGATTCCAGGGTCAGCTAGAAGTACTGATCACTGAGGGAAAAAGGACTAATTTAGTAGGCCTAGATTGGTTCAAGGCCCTGGGCATATGGCTGGGGGGAGTAAACAGCGTCCAAACGAGTAGCCTAGAATCCATCTGTAGCGAGTTCACAGATGTGTTCGGGGGGGTTGGGAAAATACACAGGCCCCCCGATAAAATTAAGACTAAATCCCAAAGTCTTGCCCATTAGGATTAAAGCTAGGAGGGTCCCGTTCGCTTTAAAAGAAAAAATTGAAAGCAAACTAGATAAATTAGTTAGGCAGGGAATTCTGGAACCCATAGAAGGGGGGAATGGGAAACTCTTATTGTCACCACCCTCAAACTGAACGATAAAATAAGAATTTGTGCAGATTATAAGGCCTCGGTAAACTGGGCCTTGAATCCGCATGCTTACCCGGTCCCCTCAGTGAAACACGTCTTCTCTGCAATACAGTCTGGTGCCATCTTTGCAAAGCTCGATTTGGTGCAGGTGTACCAGCAAATTCCGGTTACCCACAAAACAGCTGAAATTCAAACTATTGTCACACACAAGGTTGCCTTTCGAGTGAATCGTTTACAATTTGGAATCGCTGTAGCTCCTGGAATATTCCAGGAGATAATGGAAAAAACACTCAAAGGTATCCCTGGTGTGTGCCCGTACTTTGATGACATGCTGATAGCTGGAGAATCGGAGACAGAGTTAGCTGACAGGTTGAGAGCAGTATTAAACAGATTCCAGACAGCCGGTTTGAAATTGCAGAAAGAAAAGCGCTGTATTGGGGTAACCTCAACAGAATTTTTAGGTTTCAGAATAGATGCACAGGGCATCCACCCCACTGACTCTAAAGTTAGAGCTATTAAAATGGCCCCAACCCCTAAGAACAGGGCAGAATTACAGGCATTCCTAGGATTGATTAATTTGTACCACTCATTTTTACCCTACAAGGCAACTATTGCAGAACCTTTGCATAGGTTGCTGGACAAAAACGCCCCGTGGAAATGGTCCCCAATACACGACAAAAGTTTCAAAACCCTAAAACAGTTGCTTTCTAGGAATTCAGCTGTTACACATTTTATAGAAAGAAAACCCTTATGCCTAGCATGCGATGCCTCACCTTATGGCATGGGCGCGGTACTCAGTCATTTGGAAGAGACAGGGGAGCAAAAGCCAATTGCCTTTTACTCTAGGACACTTACACAAGCAGAGAGGAACTATGCTCAGATTGATAAGGAGGCGTTAGCCCTTGTGGCAGGTGTTAAAAAGTTCCATGACTACCTGTATGGTAGGAAATTCACCATCTTTACTGATCACAAACCCCTGTTGGGATTATTCACAACCAACAAAGCAATACCACAAATCCTATCCCCCAGGGTTTTAAGATGGTCTGTATTCCTGTCTGCCTATTCTTATTACTTGAGATATAAACCTGGGAAGGAAATGGGACATGCAGATGCGTTAAGCAGACTGCCCCTGTCAGTTATTGAGCCAGCCCCAGCCCCAGCCAGCAATGTCATTGCCATTCAGGAGCTCCCTGACTCCCCCCTCCAAGCTAAGGATATAGCAAGCAGCACAGCTGTTGATAAAATCTTAAGTAGAGTATCAGCATGGGTAGCCTCTGGGTGGCAAGCATAAAGCCCAGGGAAGGACTTCCAACCATACTTTACCAGGAGAAATGAACTGTCTTCACATAAAGGGTGTCTCTTATGGGGTAGTAGGGTCATAGTCCCTGAAAAACTAACAACTAAAGTTCTAGAGGCATTACATGAAGGGCACCCTGGTATTGTCAGGATGAAAGCCCTGGCCCATAGCTATGTGTGGTGGCCGGGCCTTGACAAGGAAATCGAAGGGCAGGTTGCAGGTTGCTATCAGTGTCAAAAATCCAGACCTGAACATCCTCACTCCCCTGTGCATAAATGGGAACCAACATATGCACCATGGTCAAGAATCCATATTGACTATGCAGGCCCCTTTCAGGGTCACCTTTTTCTTGTAGTGGTGGACAGTTATTCTAAATGGTTGGAGGTAGTGCCTGTGTCTAGCATGACCACGTCCAAAACTGTGCAGGTGCTTAGGGGGCTCTTTGCAACGCATGGCCTACCTGAAGTCATTGTGTCAGACAATGGCCCACAATTTAAATCTGCTGATTTTCAGGCTTTCATCAGGGCCAACTTGATTAGGCACATCACATCCACCCCCTTCCACCTGGAGACTAACGGCCTTGCTGAACAAATGGTAAGATCAACAAAAGACGCCCTGAAGTGAATTATCATCGGGGACTGGCACCAGAGACTGGCACAATTCCTACTGAGTCAACATACCACTCCGTCCACAACCACCAGCAAAAGCCCAGCTGAACTTTGTTGGGGCCGACGCCTCATTACTAAACTGGACAGACTGCACCCTGACCATGTGGTGGTGGAAGGGGAGCAGCACAAGACCGTGAGGGAGCTGTCAGTGGGGGACCGTGTGTGGGCCAGGAATTACACTGCAGGGGACTTCTGGGTACAAGGGGTGGTGGTTGATAAAACAGGGCCATTGTCTTATATCATTGAGGGGGAAGGGGGCCGACAGGTTAGAAGGCACTTAGATCAGTTGAGGAAATGGGCCCCAGAAAACCAACAAGGGGAAGTGACCATTGACAGTTGGTCAGCATCATGCCCTGCAGTCACCCTGACACCTGAAAGACCCCCAGATGTGCATATGCCAACCACGCTAAACAGGGAGAGGCCAGAGACCTTTTCGGCATCTCAGAACCCAGGGAACCAGCTTAGGGACTCCAATCCCAGGTAGGGGGATGGAGGGGAAGAACTTAGCCAGTCTCCAGACAGGGTGGAGCTGCCATTAAGACGTTCCAGCAGAACTCGCAAACCCCCAGTGTATCTGCAAGACTTCGTAAGGTCATAGGTCACCTACAGTGGCAAGACTGAGAGCCAAGTTGGATATTGTTATTGTTCTCTGTTGGGGGGAAAGGGGTGTTATATACTTAGTGTTATATGTTAACCTGACAGCTCAGCCAGGCATCAGCTGTGTAACACCCGGCAACAACAGGTGGCGTCAAACTCCCATCCTATTGGTCAGGCCGTTCTGGCGGGACTTTTTAAGGATGTGGATTGGCCGCCGGCTTGCCGGCAACAGTATTTAAAGGAGCTGAGCTGTGGAGAGTCTGTCTGTTCCAACCACAAATAAAGCTGAGTGCTAACCTGCTGTCCTGTCATCTGTTCCTGATCGGCCTAACTATGATACATAACACACATACTGTACATACCTTGATCAAATAATCCATTTTTTATTTTTCCCATTTAATTTTTTAAAACATGTGTTGTATGTTGTTGTAAATTACTTGGAAACAGTTATAAATGGGTAACTGCTGTGTTCCTTCAAACTCCAGACTGCCTGTTTACAGAATTGTTAGTTTGTGTTTTGGGCGAGAATAACTGCTTGAATTCCTTTGGCCACCACCTATTGGCAGTCCATATAAATAGAAGCTAAGCAGCAGTTAGTGCTGCTTCTGTGTTAACCAAATAAACATGTTGTTACTTTCAAATTTTCCTTATCAATGCCTCAAAGATCCCAGTATTTAACAAAATGTATGTTTAAACATTTTAAATAATATCCAACTTTGATAGCTTATCATTGACTCCTCTCAGTAACCCCTTCACTAGTTTAAGAAGTCTCTTTTGTAAATCCAAGATAAGACAGCCATCAAACTCAGATTTCTAATTTAGGCAACATTACTTTTCTCAACTTCCCTAACTTTTACACTGCTGTCTTACATTCTCCTCATGGGTAACCTCTATATAGAATACTTGTGGGCAGTCCTGGCCCCCTCCTTGCTCCTGAGAGGAATTCCAAGGAGCCGATCCATTCATCAAATCTCTCTGCCATTGCTTCCACCAAAGTCAGCAGAGATTGCATTTGAAATATATCTAAACTTCATTCATTGTGAAACATGATAAAGATAATTTGCAAGAATCTCACATTTTGCAAGTGAAACTAGTAGAACATTTTTACTTTCACTTTGATAGTATATAATTGAATACACCTTAATTCTGCTGATCAAGTATATAAATTTTATTAAAATTATATATCCATGTTAGCATTTTTTTTTACAAAAAAGGGAACAAAGTAATTACACGTACTGAAGAAGCAATGAGAAGCAAACTGTAGGAAGGGATCTCAAATTCGACTCCTGGATATCTCAATTTTTCAAAAGACCTGCTGCTAATAATGAAACAGGAAAAAAAAGTGTTGGCGGGAATTGAAGTGAAATTGGGACATTGGCTTTGACAGAACCCTAAAAGAAGAAATTACAATGTAGTTATGGATCTCCAATGATCTTCCACCTAATATTGTACAGCTACATAATATTAGTGCACTTATATCAACAAACTGCTTCTACTTGTCCTTTGTCCTCTCTCTCCCTTGGTATCCCAGTTTAATTGCAATGTCTCCAGAAGTTCTGCGTTAATAGCTTTTCACTCCCTCCTGGCCACTCAATAGGGAGATAATGGCTGAGGGACCCATTAACCTCACCCTAGCTTATGCATCCTCTTGACTCTCAGCCTCATACATTCTGATGCATTCTGCTGTTTTATCTCAAGATGCACTCTATTATTTTGGCAGACTAAATACTTTGTGTCTAAGAGTTACCAATTAATGAATCAAATTAACTACCCATGTACACAAACATATTTTGGTTTGCATTTATTTACACCAAGAAAAAAAATCTGTTCCAGGTGTTAGTCATTAAGAGAACACAAGGTCAGGCACTGAGTTATTTAAAAGGTCATCACATTTAGCCCAAAGAGACTTCTTAGTTGAACAATGAGATATAAAAAGGTGAATAGTTAAGCAAAACAATATTAAGAAGCAGCAGCATAGAACCTATGCCAGGGTTAACATTAGCCTTGGTGGAGCAGTGGGCTAATGCCTCCTTAAGTAACACCAGCTGCCTGCAATTAGTGCAGGTTCGCATCCCATCAGGCTCAAGGTTGACTCAGCCTTCCATCCTTCCGAGGTAGGTAAAATGAGGACCCAGATTGTTGGGGGCAATTAAGCTGACTTTGTAATAATGCCGCTTGGGGGGGGGGCGAAAGCCCTAATAAGCAGGCATATACATAGAATGAAGGCTATTGCTAAGCTTGTAAGCTGCCCTGAGTCTTGGGAGAAGGGCGGGATATAAATGGAATTAAAATAAAAAAATAAAATAAATAAATTATGACTCCTATTAACATTGATTATAATGTAGAAATGAGTTCCTTAGCATTATGCTTCAAGCATATGACTATACCTTAATATAGAGTAATTTCATACAAATCAATTACCAGGAAGGTTCCTAAAATACAGAATGTCTAGTTTAGATAAAAATCAGGGGAAAGAGTTTATATAATGTAATTTTTAATAAAATGTATTTATAAGATAAGAAAATTAGAGACTCTTAGAATCAAAGTGCTGGGGGGAGACAAGGCTGGTCCTTGGAAAAGTATTTGCTCAATAAATGCTATATTATAATTTACATATGTAATGAATACTGAATATATAACTTTATATTTAACCTTATGAAAATAAACTGCCAGGACCAGAGTATACAAATAAGAAGTTGTTAATACTTACAATATATTTGATTAATAAATTTTAATTCATGACATACTGTATAATAATACCAAAAGCTGAAGTGCAAACTTTCTGGGGGTGGGAAGAGACACACACAAGAAAGCAATATAGCTATATGAAACATTGAGTGAAAAAAATGAAAATCAAGAAGGACATGTATGGGAGGAGAAAAGAAATACAACACAAAGTAAAAAAAAATGCAGATAGCCCAGATTTAAAGAGTTGGTATCAGGAAATTTAAACCTCAGCCTGAGCGAAGGTTTTAGGAAAGAATATTAAGAAAAACAAAAAGTACTTTTCACAAAATGCTTAGGTTAAGAGGTATGCAGACACAACAGAACTATTCAATTCCTGCTTTGGTTCCACATTCCCTAAACAGAATCTGTGTTTTCCACCTTTAAATTGAATTTTAACTAAATAGAAATATAATCATACATATTGAGTTTAAATGAGTTTAGATTTCCAGACAGCGTGGATTGCTATATAGAAGTAACTTGTTATCTGGAAGGGTGAAGAAGAAAAGGTGAAGTATATAATGAGCAAATGATAACTTTGCCTTCAGAAAAGGGTTAGAAATACAGACTAAATTTCAGAATAAACCAGAGGTGTCAAAGTCACTGTGTCACGTGACATCTCGTGACATATCACAACTTTTTTCACATTGTGGGATCTCGGGTGGGCACAGCATAATGCAATCGGCCCACGGGTTGGCAGTTTGAAACCCCTGGAATAGACTATGAAATAATGTACACGTAAGTATTTTGAAAATAATGCATAACTTACTAGAAATCAGCATAAATCTGTCAAAACCAAGTGTTATTTATAATTTCACATTTTCATTGGGTAATCACCTTAGTAACTTGCAGTTTTGCTTGGTTCTAATAGAAAATTACAAATTGGCACTGATTCAAAAGCTGTGATTGAAAAACCTCTGTTTATAGTTTGATGAGTCAATTCAATTCAGGAGTTTGGTAAAATTGCAGTTGAATCAAATTCTAAAAATTGAAGCTTGCAGAGCCATAGGAGTTGGATTTCAAGAAATCTTTAACACATTTTCCCATTTCACTTTGATTAGCAAGTTAATTCAACATACACTGAATTAGATAAACTTGGATTCAGACTTGGTTTGAAAACTTTATTTAAGGAAGGTATAGTCACTGTTCCTCATCAAACAAGTGTGAATTACCAAATGTGTGTCAGATATTCTTGGAATTGGTACTTATTATAAGTTTTATTAATGACATGAATGACTAGTAAATTGCATATAACATTAGCATAGTAGTCAAGCTAGATTGGATAGTTAAATTCCATTTTTTTCTAAACAAGTTACCTACAATTTTACCTAAATATAGTAGGCACTTAACTCTTAGTTGAAATACAGCTTACATATATAGTCAGTGTAATTCTTGACTCAAATTATAAAGTACAATTGAATGGCATGAAAATATAATTACAATAAATTAGAAACTTTGTTTCTTATTTAGTTATTTAAATTACTTTATAGTATATTGCATGTACAATACATTGTTATGTAGTAATCTACAATAGATAATAGACTGTAGTAGATGTATTGCTATAGAAATATCAGTGAATGAGTAGGGAAAACAGTTGGAACACTACTACTTGCTTGCATGTGACCAAACTAAATAAATATTTATATAGTGTTTCTTCAATCATACTAATATCAAAGTAACAGAATAACAGAATAACAGGGTGAAAGGGACCTTGGAAGTCTTCTATTCCAACCTCCTGCTCGTACTGTTCCAGACAAGTGGCTGTCCAGTCTCTTCTTAAAAGCCTCCAAAGATGGACCCAGAACTTCTGAAGGCTACTTCCGAAAACAAGCAATTGTTCTCACGGAAGAACAATTCTTGTTCTCTGTCAGGAAATTTCTCCTCAGTTCAAGGCTGCTTCTCTCCTTTATTAGTTTCCATCCATTGTTTCTTGTCTTGAGTTCTGGTGCTTTGGAAAATAGGTTGACACTCCTCTTCTTTGTGGCAGCTCCTCATATATTGGAATACTGCTATGACATCACCCATAGTCCTTCTTTTCACTAGACTAGACATACCCAAATCCTGCAACATCTTCATATGTTTAAGCCTCCAGCCCCCTAACCATCTTTGTTGCTCCTTTTTGAACTCTTTCCAGAGTCAACATTTTATATATATAGAGTGACCAAAGCTAGATGCAGTATTCTAAGTGTGGTCTTACTAAGTCTTTATAAAGTGGTACTAATACTTCATGTGATCTTGATTCTATCTCTCTGTTAATGCAATCTAGGATTGTATTGGCTTTTTTGTGTTCTTGCACACATTTCTGAGTCATATTTAAATGGTTGTCCACTAGGACTCCAAGATCCTAGGACTCCAAGATCCTAGGACTCCAAGATCCAGTTATTGGCATTAAACCAAGTTCTATCTAGTCTGTACCTATACAGTTAGTTTTTACTTGCCTAAGTGTAAAACCTTACTTTTATCTATGTTGAATTTCATTTGGTTAGTGTGGTTTATCAGCCAGTTACAAATTCATCTGGTGGTGATACCTTCACATTTTTTAGCTTACCAAAAGGTAGATTGTGGTCTAATTTGTCAAATGCCTTACTGAAATTAGAATAGAATAGAATAGAATAGAATAGAATAGAATAGAATAGAATAGAATAGAATAGAATAGAATAGAATAGAATAGAATTCTTTATTGGACAAGTGTGATTGGACATACAAGGAATTTGTCTCTGGTGCATAAGTTCTCTGTGTACATACAAGCAACAGGTGATAAAATCATGACCATAATCATAAAATACAATCATCATAAATCACAAGATGCAACACTCAGTGATAATAATAGGATACTAAATAAAAGAATCAACATAACTCATAAGATACAAACATCAAAGTTATAGTCATAAGAAGCTAAGGAAATAGATAATAGGAAAGATGAGATAGCCCTACTAGATGGTTTGGCATCTCTGGGTATAGATTAGATAGTGTTGTGGGAATTAGTTGTTTGGCAGAGTGATGGTATTTGGGGGAGGAACCATCCTTATATCTAGTTGGTTTGGTGTTCCATGCCCCATAGCATTGTCTTGAGGGAAGAAGTTGAAACCAATTTTGTCAAGGAGATATGGGGATCTGTAGATATTTTCACAGCCCTCTTTCTAGCTCATGCAGTATACTACAACAAGCTCAAAACAATCCAAATTAGAATAGAATGTGGTTTGGCCTTTCAGTAATCACAACTATATAGGTGGAAGTGAGCAATAAAAGCAAAGTACATAATCTTTTCTTGCACATATTTTTTCCATTTCATCCTAGAATACAGATCTTTAAGTGAGAAAGACTCACTTCCTAGATAATTCTCACATCTCCAAAATGTGTACAATTTCTCCTATAAATATTCAAAGATGTAAAAAATGTCACATAATACTATCTAAAAGTATATGAGATACATATTAAATATTTTAGGAAATCTATGTATATGTATAAATGTAATTGATACTGAAATCCAGTTTTTACATATATGTAATATTTAAGTATCTTGAAGAAGTTGTAGAAGGAAATGAGAGGCATCATAGGTACATGCAAAACAATGCATAACTCATTTTTCACCTAAACTTTTTTCTATAATAGCAACTGAATCAATGTTTTCCAGACCCTGCTAAATCCAATTGGTATGTTCCCTGATAACAGGTCTCACATAATTATTTTAATAAAACTACTATTTATCTACTTGCTCATGAAGAAAAGGCATATGAGTCAAAATGTGAAAATCTCGGTTAATTTTCTCACTGCAAGTTGTATTATAAATAACTAATAAAATCAGTTGCTCTGACATTACTTTTAATACATTGGCTGCATTTGTATGCTTGAGAGAATTTAGGAGACTTATTTCTGTATAAACATGCCCTATCCTTTTCCATTAACTTGAGAGTCAGTATAATGTGATAGGAATTTGGACTGGAATGGCCAAAGTTTAAAATTCCAGATAACCATATGGTCAATGGCTGTTTATTAGATCATTCCCTCCTAGTTGAATGTGCTGCCCAAGATTGTACTAAGATAAAATGTTGAAAAGCCTTGAGTTCCTGGAGGAAAGGTGATATATTAATGTGGAAAAATACAGGTGAAACTCGAAAAATTAGAATATCATGCAAAAGTTCATTTATTTCAGTAATGCAACTTAAAAGGGAAAGTAATATATGAGATAGACTCATTACATGCAAAGCAAGATAGTTCAAGCCGTGATTTGTCATAATTGTGATGATTATGGCTTACAGCTCATGAAAACCCCAAATCCACAATCTCAGAAAATTAGAATATTGTGAAAAGGTGCAATATTCTAGGCTCAAAGTGTCCCACTCTAATCAGCTAATTAAGCCATAACACCTGCAAAGTGTTCCTGAGCCTTTAAATGGTCTCTCAGTCTGGTTCAGTAGGAATCACAATCATGGGGAAGACTGCTGACCTGACAGTTGTGCAAAAAACCGTCATTGACACCCTCCATAAGGAGGGAAAGCCTCAAAAGGCAATTGCAAAAGAAGTTGGATGTTCCCAAAGTGCTGTATCAAAGCACATTAATAGAAAGTTATGTGGAAGGGAAAAGTGTGGAAGAAAAAGGTGCACAAGCAGCAGGGATGACCCCAGCCTGGAGAGGATTGTCAGGAAAAGGCCATTCAAAAGTGTTGGGGACTTTCACAAGGAGTGGACTGAGGCTGGAGTCAGTGCATCAAGAGCCACCACACACAGACGGATCATGGACATGGGCTTCAAATGTCGTATTCCTCTTGTCAAGCTGCTCCTGAACAACAAACAACATCTGAAGCGTCTTACCCGGGCTAAAGAAAAACAGACCTGGTCTGTTGCTCAGTGGTCCAAAGTCCTCTTTTCTGATGAGAGCAACTTTTGCATCTCATTTGGAAACCAAGGACCCAGAGTCTGGAGGAAGAATGGAGAGGCACACACTGCAAGATGCTTGAAGTCCAGTGTGAAGTTTCCACAGTCTGTGTTGATTTGGGGAGCCATGTCATCTGCTGGTGTTGGTCCACTGTGCTTCATTAAGTCCAGGGTCAACGCAGCCGTCTACCAGGAGATTTTGGAGCATTTCATGCTTCCTTCCACAGACGGGCTTTATGGGGATGCTGACTTCATTTTCCAGCAGGACTTGGCACCTGCCCACACTGCCAAAAGCACCAAAACCTGGTTCAATGACCGTGGGATTACTGTGCTTGATTGGCCAGCAAACTCGCCTGACCGGAACCCCATAGAGAATCTATGGGGCATTGCCAAGAGAAAGAGGAGAGACATGAGACTGAACAATGCAGAAGAGCTGAAGGCTACTATTGAAGCATCCTGGTCTTCCATAACACCTCAGCAGTGCCACAGGCTGATAGCTTCCATGAGGCAGTAATTGCTGCAAAAGGGGCCCAAACCAAGTACTGAGTACATATGCATGCTTATACTTTTCAGAGGTCCGATATTGTTCTATGTACACTCCTTGTTTTATTGATTGCATGTAATATTCTAATTTTCTGAGATTGTGGATTTGAGGTTTTCATGAGCTGTACGCCATAATCATCACAATTATGACAAATCACGGCTTGAACTATCTTGCTTTGCATGTAATGAGTCTATCTCATATATTAGTTTCCCCTTTTAAGTTGCATTACTGAAATAAATGAACTTTTGCACGATATTCTAATTTTTCGAGTTTCACCTGTATGTTTCCAGTAATATTATGTATTACTCCATATGTATTTGTTAACAGTAATATCATATTAACATTACATTAACACTACTTTTTGATGGTTTCAGCTTTATGATAGCAAGTATCATAAAAGTTGAGAAATCAAGTAATGAACACTAATATGTATATATACATACTCAGAGAGCCAGTTTAGTATAATGGTTAAAGCTAGGCACTGGGAGATTATGAATTCTAGCCCCACCTTGGGCACAAAGGGAAAAGGAAACCACCTCTGAAAAACCTTACAAAGAACACTGCAGGGACTTTTCCACATAGCATTTGACAATTAGACATGACTGGACAGAACAACAAAAAACATTAAAAAAACCATAATTAGTAATACCTAATGCCATGCTTTAATCTTACTGCATCACCATCTCAAAAGAGTGACATTCTGTCCCTTAATTCAGTAAACTTGGAGATAAGCAACTGAAGAGTCTCTGGGCTTTGACACCCTTCTATGATTCTACTCTGAAATGATACCTCTGCCAGTAATTCCGGAGAAAAAATTACCTGCTTTGGTTTCTGCATTTACTCATTAGTATTTGTTGTTTGTTGCTGTTTACACTTCATATGAAGTGAAGTTGTAGTAATATATATTTCAAATATATCAAACATGATAAAATTGCAGAAAAAAATATTTTAAAGTTTGTTCTCCAGAGCTTACTTTGTTTATATGTACATACAGTTTTATATTACTTGTTATTAATATCTAAGAGTGCTGAATAGCAAAGAAGAAAACTTTTCTCTTATAGAAGCCTTTTATCTTGACTCAGCTGAAAGTTAATATACTATAGTCTCAGTTAATAGATGATCAAAGACATAACCTAGTATGAAGATTAAAGAGAGTTCTTCTGCAGCCATCCTCATATATTCGGTGCAGTGAGATATTATAAAAGCATATCTAAACTCCCCAAAGCAATATTGATTTCTAAAACCATATCATCTTTTAATCTTAAAACAGATAGTGATGATAAAATGTCATCTTATGATTTCAAAACAACAGTGAAGAGCAAGAGTAGAAAATTAATTAGATTATATTAAAAGGGATTAAATATTATTATATATATTAAATTTGAATTCAACAAATAAGTGGTTTTTTTGCAAAAAAAACTTTATAATGTGTCCAATATTATACCAACAGAGAATGCCTTCAATAGGAATGTATGATTAAAGTTGACCATATTGATCACAATCTGGAAATCTCATTCAGATGTGCCCAAGGGCTTTCAGGCACATAGCTGGAATTTGTCTTTGAACATCATGAACATCATGTTCTCAGGATACTTCATAAACTACTTTGAAGTTCCCAAGAGTTTGAATTCATAACCTAGAAGCCTGATTATTACATAATATTAATTCCAAAAGTTTGCTGCTGGATCCCACTGGATCCAGAAGTTTCATACTCTATGTACTTCTTATGTAAAAACACATAGACCTTGAATCTAGAGATCATAGGCTTATTTTGAAGACTATGAATATAATCGAAAATTATTCAGAAGAACTTTAAATCTCATCCAAACATACCACCTCTTTCTTTTATATTAGAACAATCTTTTTCAGTTTTTAAAGGGAACTTGAAAACAAGATGTTGCTGATTTAAGAAATCTGATCATTAAAGTTAAAATGACTCCTAAAGCAACAACTCTTGAAAGAATTTGGGCTGCTTTAATGAATAGGAAAATGTCCTGCACTCATGAAAAATCCTGAACACTAACTTCAACACTCTCTCTCTCTCTCTCTCTCTCTCTCTCTCTCTCTCTCTCTCTCTCTCTCTCTCTCTCTCTCTCTCTCTCTCTCTCTCTCTCTCTCCTTCTTTGTTAAGATTTGTTCCTTTCCTAATTTGAGTTAACTGAGATTTATGGTGGTAATGACCAGAATATGTCTTTGTGTGTGGGGTAAATGTACCTGTTAAGTGCCTCTAATCCCTAGAGAAAAGAATGTAAAATTTTGCTAGAAAAAATGCTAAAATAAGCCACCTTCACCTTAGTTTGCCTAGCCAGAAAAACAAGGCAAAGAGAACTGTGTCTGCTTTTCTTTCCTCCCTGTAACATTAAAACAACCCAGGTTTATCAGGAGGGAAGGAAAGCTTTGTTCATTTGCTTGTTTTATTTGTGCATTTTCTGTATGTGTTATAAATGGTTTTTATCTGTCTATCCTTTTGCTTAAACCTGAGGTGTGTCCACCCACAGGAGCCTCATGAACTCAAGTTTGCTTATGTAGGGAAATAACCTTCTTCATATTAAGTTACTTTTCTTATCCTATCACTAATCAATAAAACTGCTATGGAACTAAACCTGGAACATAAAAGCATTTTTTTCCTTCAATCTCTAAAATAACATGGTCCTTTCATGTAAATTGTGTATTGATAATGCTGCAGAAAATGCTGTCAGGATGTTTAAATATTTTAAAAACAAATATTAAAGGTAGACTTTCCTGCCCCTGGCAAATTGTACACATTAAAATATTAGGCTTTTAAAATTATTTGGATCTTTCAGAATACTCAAGCTGTCCAGCTTCTCTTTTCTCCTCATCTGTGGTTCCCCATTTTGTCTGTTTATCTGTTTCTTTAACAACTGCAGTATTAATGCCTTTTCAAAATTCTGCCTGCAAGCTATCCACCCTGCCCCCACCCAATTACACTTCATATGGCTGTGAAGAACTTTGGGCATGTGCAAACCTGACTGAAAGCTCACAGAAAGTGACATCAAACATCTAAAAGAATTGGCACAGAACTTTTGCTCTGGCTTCTAGAGCTTCATAGCTTGAAAGCTCCCCTTTTTGGAGCCACTGCAGGGGAACCTTTTCTGCTGCCTCTATCAGTGCCTTCCCCTTTGCATTAACAATTTGAGAACTTGCTTCCCCATATCCTGGGAAAATAAAAGCACCCAAGTCTCCCTGATCAGATCAATTCTTAATCTTGTGCCAGTAAAAGTGTGTCACCCACACTTACATGGCACAAAGGGGGGGATTGTTGGAAGTCAAAACCCACCCACCCTCCTAGAGAAGGAAATATTTTGGGGAATATTAAAAAGGGCAGAATATTATATTTCCCCAAAGGAATAATGGAGAAAAATCTTAGGCAGAAACCAACCCCCAGTCTCTTTCCCCCAAGCAGAAACCAGCTTTTAGAAATGCAGATTTGGTAATTAATTCAGAGAAACAGGGTCCAGGAAGCTTGGGGCTGATGGGATTAAAAAGACAAAGATGCCAAGGACAGGAACATGAGCTTTAGGACATCATAGGACTAACCTACCACCATTAGAATACCAAAAGGGCACACTGAAGCTCAGGTCAAAGTACATTGCACAGGAACCCGAACAACCTCAAATACAAAGCCCAAAGAAGGTATAAAAACCCACTCACTCCCAACTCCATTTTGTCAGCTGTCCCAGAACCACATGCTGCTGGTGGTTCTGCTCATCATTAAACCTTCTTTCCTCCATTTTATTTCCAATGTCTCAGCTTCCATTTTATTTACTCCCAGCTTGGACTGGACCTGATGATTTTTCTTTCAACATTAATTAAAAAAATCATCCAGATGCAAGAAAGACCATAAGAAAATTCAATGCCTAGAACTCTTGTTGAGCAGACCTGCTTACAGGGCACTTGCAGAACAATAGAAATTGGAGCATTTTCTCTGTGTGGACCCCTGTTCCTACAGATTTTGGATATTATATAACAGGTGTCCCCAACCTTTCTAGATTGGTGGCCTGATGGGAAAGGGAGGGGCAGGTAACTTTATGTGCGCATGTGCACACACACAAATATAGCTGAATGCACTAATAGGGCCACAAGCATGCACACTCCACAAATGGCCCTGCTCGCGATGAGGCTAGTGCCGGTGCAAGGGGAAGTGAGCATGCACACAGACACTGGCAGCCACTCATATGGCCCGGTGGCCAAATGGCCATGGCCTGGTACTGGGCTGCGGCCCGTAGGTTGGGTCTTCTGTTGTATAAGCACCCCTTTTCAGGATTCATTTTAACGAATTAAAATCTAATCAATCAGATTCAATTCTCAATGATCTATTACTACAAGTGTATTGCAACTTTTAGAGATTCATCTTTCCTCTCTTTCTCTTGATTTCTTTTGTTTCTCATTTTTCATTTTCCTTCGCTGTTCTTGTATACAGCATACTTTTGCATACTAATTTGAGATTTTGCTTTTTTATTTGTTTATTTTTGTTCTTTTCGTTATTGACACATTGGTTTTATGGAATTGTTTCATTGATTTGTATATTTTCTAATATAGTATTACTCTGAATCTTGAAATTGTCTGCCAGTAAACTTTCCTGATCAGATTGCAACAGCTAATTGAATGTGAGTGAACATATTAATTAAGAACTTGGGTGAACCTTACATAATTTAGAAATGACAGGTTTAACAAAACTAAAATAATGGAAAAACTGTATTTTCATGCAGAAGTGATACATGGTGGACATAATGTAATATACACCATACAAGGAACTTAGCTTGTGATTTACCTAGCTGTTAAAGAGCATTCAAGCAGTACTCCGATTAGGTTTGCATCATAGTGGGTATTTAAAGTACATAGTACTGTTAAGCCCTGAAGAGAATGCTAAATATTCAGTTCAACTCTGTAATATAATTCTATGGTATTATTATTATTTCTATGAAATTTGATGAGTAAGAATCATCAGTAGTTATTATACAAAAGGAAATTTTACTCTGCAGAAATATACAGAAAATGAAAAGATGAAAACCAGCAACTTGTCAGCCCTGTCCCAGCTTAGGCGTTTAGGAAAGATCCTTGACTCCATTAATAGAGAAAATACTTTTACTAAAGCCAAGTGGTTATAGTGTAAGCAAAGCCAGATCTGAATATTTTCACATAAACCCCATAATTTTCCCTTCTGCCTGATCCTCCCACACTTGATCACCTAGTCAGTGTCCAATAGTATTCAAATTAGGTGTTTTGGTAACAGTCCCAATATTTGGCACCTCCATTCCATTCTCATATTTATGTCCTTGGATCTCTCTCATCTGTTGTTTTGAGTTGGCACCTCTGGTTCCTGTCATCCTCAGTGTTTCCTCCCCATTCCTCCCTCCTTTTTTTATGGCAGGATCCCATCAAAGCAAAGCAAAGCTGAAGCCATGTGATGGCAGACCTGACACAACTAATACAGCTACAACCAGTAAGAATTTCCAAATGTTCCATCCATCATTTCAGAGAATTATGATGATGACACATAAAAATATGTAGTTCTCGACTTACAATAGCCCATTTAGTGTCCGTTCAAAATTACAACAGCACTGAAAAAGTGACTTATGATGATTTTTCATATTTACAATTGTTGCAACATTCACATGATCACTTGATCAAAATTCAGATGCTTGCCAATTGACTCATATTTAGGATGGTTGCTGTGCTCCAGGATCATGTAATCACCTCTGCAACCTTTTGACAATCAAAGACATTTGGGAAACCAGATTCACTTAACAACCATGTTATTACTTTAACAACAGCAGTGATTTACTTAACAACTGTGGCAAGAAAAGTCATAAAATGAAACAAAATTCACTTAACAAATGTCTCACTTATCAACAGAAATTTTGGGCTCAATTGTGGTTTTAAGTTGAGGACTACCCATAATTGCCATTTGTAAACCCCTGAAAAAAGATGCAAGCTTGATATGGACAAACCTATATTGCTAAATGATACAGTAAAGGAAACAAATGGAGGAAAAATATATCAAGCAACTTTATATTAATTGGCCACATTAATTCCTTCAATAATAAAACTTAGTTTTAACTGGAAGGTTATTTCTAGTTTAACAAAGGAAGTAATTTTTTTTATTGAAAAGTTTTAACATACATTTTATCTTTAACAGTCCCCCCTCCCCCTCCCTTCTCCCTCCCTCCCTACCCCTCTCCCCCTCCCCCCCCCCGACTTCCCAGAGCTAAGTACAAGGTATAAAAACAAAAAAAACCGATCATAAACATCCATATGCTAACAACCATAAACTCTAAAATCTATCACTCTCTGGCTCATATAGGATAATACAAACACTATTAATATTAACAAAGGAAGTTATTTAACTGGATTAGTTCAACTGCAGTTGTTCTATAGGACAATATTTACAAAATTAATTTCTCATAGAGAATATTCAATAAAATATTTACAATACTAGGTTTTTTAATCCCCAAAAACAGTGATTTCCCATTTACTGTACACACACACACACATCTTGTATATATAACAGTGAATCTGCATGAAAGACTACAGCTGTAATGTGCTCTCTCCAAATCTGCACTTCCCTAGTAAAATGAAGATTTAGGACATATGACAGGGTTAAAATGACATGTAACTGATGAGGTGGAAGTATGATTGTGAGACCATTGAACACCATGGATTTTCACCATATATCATAATTACAGAAACACCTGTGCTGGACAACTTTATGCTGATCTACAGGAATTATTCATACTATGTTCAACGAATAGCAAATATTTGATAGTATACCTGAGATAAAGAAACACTATGTAGAGGAGTTTTAATTGTGCAAAGTGGTCTTTATGAGACTCCTTTGATTCTTATATTCATGTTTGTTTCCTTTATCAAATATACATAGTTTTCTTTATACAAACACTAGAAAATAAAGTCCTGGAAGCACCTTTTTAATTAGCTATAGTTATCTATATTGACACTGAATTTCCAAAACTCTGCATGGAAGGGAAATGGTAGATTAAAATATACTAATTAAAATACTGTGACAATTAAACAATCATAATACATACCTATTTCCAATAATATTAAATGTATTGTCATCACAGAGTTATAGACCTATGAGCAAGGCAAAGAATCATGATGCAGACAAACATTCAATTAATTGACATGAAAAATATTTGTGTTACTGTAAAGTTCTGGATTCATTTATTGAAGAGAAACCCACTGCTAGAATCTTCTTAGTGCAATTCTGGTCTGAGGCAACTTTATTTTTGTTTTAAAATGTAGATTTAATCACACTAGGA
The DNA here is from genome assembly GCF_947247035.1 of Vipera ursinii. Lineage (NCBI taxonomy): Eukaryota > Metazoa > Chordata > Lepidosauria > Squamata > Viperidae > Vipera > Vipera ursinii. The sequence continues at coordinate 30,354,914 of NC_139521.1, forward strand.
ACACTTTTTTTTTACAGAAAACACCAATAGACATTTGTTTGATTGTAATTTTACAATTGAAACACCTAATTCAAACAAAATCAGTTTACAGGCTTACGTTAAAATATTTATTTATTCAATTTCCATAGCCTCTCATCTCAAACCAGTGACTCTGGTCAGTGAACACCCATAAAAACAATTAACAATTAAAACATAATCCAAAATATATATACTGGGTATATAGCCAAGTCTTCAAGACCTTCTAAAAGGCTAGCAGGTCAAGGCCATTCTAAACACAGGAGGGAGGATGCTCCAGAAGGCAGGTGCTATGATACAGAACACATGGCTCCTGGCCCCTGCCAGCCAACACTACTTGGTTGATAGGGCCCAGAGTATTTCCATCCTGGCAAATCAGATTGGAAAAGATTGGATTGATCTAAAAACCATTGTGGCCCATCCTTATAGCCTCCAGGCACTGCAACAGGACATCTATGACATTGAGATAGCTCTGGATGGGAAAAAAGATATAACGCTGTATACCATGACCATATTGATAATTCCTCACTCCAAACTGTTGGATCACCTCAGGCAGCAGCCTCTTGTAATTAGATACTACAATTACATTCTTTCCCCTTCCTTGTGGCAGAAATCCAGCATGTTTTATAGTTGAGGTTCAATAAAAGCTCATCCAAATGGAAAATTTCACACAGTGTTAAACTTCATAGCAGACAAAAAGTGTATAAGTCAAACACTTTCAATGCTTTGGTTTCAGTTATTTTACTAGTCCAGCAGATTCAATTCACAACTAGTTATTTTCTTTAGGGCTGCTAGATCAGGACTGAAAATTCCACACCATAACAAAGCCATATAGTGGTTCTTTGGGGTTTTTGCAGATCTGAAAGAACTACCTGCATTGTATTTTTCCATTTTTAAAAATGTATTAGTCATTGTTAAAAGATGTAACTTTTAATAATTTGCATGAATACTTGTGGGAAACTCCAATGGAATTCAATAGATATAACATGAGAATAAGATACTTCAGCCACATCTTAAGAAAGCAGAACTGTTGGAGACAGTTTTTTTCCAAGCAGGAACTTTTACTAAGAAATATGAGATAGCAGGCATAATAGACAGGATCTGAGGGATTCCCTAACAGATCAATTTTTTTAAAAATGCCCCCAAGCAAACCCTACCCCCACAGTTCATTCGGCCAGTTCCAGATCAGCCAATCTCCAGCTGGCAAGTCCATTGTGGGAAAAGAAAGATAATATCAGTCCGGTTCCATTTGCAACATTATCATTTCCACCACTCTTCACACCTTTTCAGAGAAACAAACCAAATCCTAGAGGGCTGCACTTCTTTCCCCCACCCCCTTTACTAGTCTAAGTTCAGAGAGAATGCCTAGTATATTAGCAAAACTTTTTGTACAGCATATTTACAGATTGCATGCATCATATCTGACAGAGGGGTGCAATTTACCTCGGTATTTTGGAAGGAATTTTTATACCTGTTAGGAACTACCCAAGGATTGACATCTAGTCATCATCCTCAATCGAACAGGCAATGTGAGAGATCTAACGCAGTACTTGAGCAATATTTAAGATGTTATGTAAATTTTCAGCAGTCTAACTGGACGGACCTACTGCCTTTTGCAGAAGTGGCATATAATAATGCAGTCCACTCCAGTACAGGTTAAACTCCTTTTCAGGTAGCTACAGGCCAAAACTTCAACCCCATACCTGAACTAACCCCAAAAGAACCGGTAATTCCAGAACTAAAGGAATGGATTGCTCAATTACAATACACCTGGCCTATTGTCAGAAGAGCATTAACAGATGCTAGACTAGCATACAAGACACAGGCAGACAGGAAAAGAGCTGATCCCACACCATTCAAGGTGGGAGAGATGGTATATCTGTCCGCAAAATACCTTAAATCACTCCAACCCTGTAAAAAACTAGGAACAAAATATATTGGACATTTTCCAATTAAAAGAATCATAAACCCAGTAACAATTGAATTAGGACTACCTAAAAATCTTAGACAAATACACCCAATCTTTCACTGTAGTCTAATAAAGAGAGAACAACAATCTCCCCTATGAACAAAAATCCCACCACCTCCCATCATGGTGGAAGGGGAACAACATTTTGAGGTGAAAAAAATTTTGGATTCCAGGAAACATCATGGAACGACCCAATATTTAGTGGCTTGGAAACACCTCCCCTCCTCAGAAAATGAATGGGTCAATCAACGCCACGTTAAAGCACCAAAGCTGCTTAAGACATTTCATACAGAATATCCGAACAAACTGGGTTAACATTTACATATGTTTTTCTTTTTTCTTTTCTTTCCCTACAGATGGACATATCTTTCTTTAAGGAGAGCGGACTGTCAGAATCCATTTATATCACATTCATAAATGTATGTTTAAAACATTATCCCCCCCCCTCCTGGATTCTGCCATCTCCCGAGGAAGGAGGAGCGAATGTGGATTCAGCCTGCCTTAGGTTATTTCAAAGACCAAGGGAAACCTTTTGAACTGGGGGAACAAAGGGGAGGGTTAGGGAAGGAGGCATCTGGCCTGTGTCTCCATTTGAATCTGTAAAGGAAGAAGGCAATAACTATAAAAGATCTGAAGATCCCTTTTTCCCACAAAAGGGATGACACGAAGTAAATGATGGGGGGCTGACCAAATGTGGGTGAGGGAAGGGGGGTTGAACCAGGCACTCCTTATAAAGTCTCAATCTGTAAAACAATACCAGGTCCCGTCTTGTATTTCCACAACCAACATGTCCTAGTAAAAATTCCTTTTGGACTAGAATTGACTCCAAGAGTTTTTGTTTTCCTAAGATGTGTATTGGGGTGGGTCCTGACAGAGAATTACACTACACACACATTTCTTGACCACCCATATTACCATAAGGTAACTCTGGGCAGCTTAAAAACAACAATACATTAACATTAAAACAGGAGTAAATTAAAACCAAGATTAAAAACAAGAACACATCGGGAGGGCAGGGCAGAATGGGAAAAGGTGGGATCTGTTGTTACTTGATCACACACTTTCACTATGCTATTTTCCCATTGGGGCCTCAAGTTACATGGCAGATCCAAGTCTTTAGCCCATTACAAAAGATAGGAGGGTTGGTGCCAACCTCACGTTCTAGAGGACAGAAGCAACAGCAGAGCCAGAATAATCAAGCTGATGCGACCCAGAGCATGCCTCCTCTGCTAGCACAAGTTGGATGGCCAAACCCAGGGGGATGAGGTAGTCCTTCAAGTAACCTGGACCCATGCCATGAAGGGCTTTAAAGGTAATCACCAACACTTTGAATTCCACCCGAAGCAAACGGGAAATCAATGCTGCTCACATAGCAGTGGTGTTTACAAGCACCATTCTTGGGGGCTCAAAACCCACCCACAACACAGCATTTTGCACCAGCTGTAACCTCTGAATGCTACAATGGTAGTCCTATATAGAGTGGATTACAATAATCCAACTGTGAGGTGACGAGGGACAGAATGACTGAGCACAGGAAATCCTGATTCAGGAAAGGCAATATCTGGCATACAACACCAAGTTGTACAAAGGCTCTCCTAGCCGAGACTGCCATCTGCTCCTCGAGCAGGAGTTGCGAGTCAAGAAGAACTTTCAAGTTGCAGACTGGATCTGTCTGATTTTCATGTTATTTCTTAAGGGAATACCACTCATTTAAAATTCAAAAGTTCCTAAATTTTCTATTGCTCGTCTTTATCAAAAGTATTATATTCCCTTATGAAGTGAAATGTATTAAGTGACTATTAAATTCCAATATGCCTCTAGGGAATAGAAAACTATTTATCATCTAAAGTTAATTCTTGTCTCAACTTAATTTTTTAGTGGAAATGACTAGAAAGGGAGGGATGAGCAGGTAGAAAAGGTGAGATGAGTTATACAACAACCTGTTCACTCAATCTTCATCAGAGAATGTGACTGTGCCATGTTATTGGAATTTCACTGAGATAGAATTCAGATGTGGATTTTCTTATGATCAATAAAAAGTTATTAATGGTTTCTGAATCATGGCTTTATTACAGACAAGAATTCTCCTGTGGATTGTGTTGATATCATTACCCTTTGGAGAGTTATGAGTCCATGGCAGCTTCATTAACCCAAAATACAGCATCTATAACACTCTCTCTGTGTGTCTCTCTGTGTGTCTCTCTGTGTGTCTCTCTCTGTCTCTCTGTCTCTGTCTCTGTCTTTGTCTCTGTCTCTGTCTCTGTCTCTGTCTCTGTCTCTGTCTCTGTCTCTCTCTCTGTCTCTCTCTCTCTCTCTCTCTCTCTCTCCCCCTCTCTCCAATAGAAGCTTCTGCCTTACTTCTCATCTTGCAGTCAATATGAATGTATCTAATTTACACTTCTCAAATTATGGGAGCATTGTTGTGCATTAAAATTGCCGATTACTATGCTAGAGGGTCAGGAATTTGCACTCTGTTTCTGTCCTCAAATGTAAGAAGAATAGTGTATGAAAATGCAATATAAATATCTCATGAAGCAAATATGATAGGCAGTAGAAAAATGAGAGCTTTGTGTCAATGCAATTCCATTTCCATGACACAGAATGAAACCCATGATTAAGATTTTTGTTAAAAAGTTATATATAACACAGCAGTGCATTGATTACATCTTGTTTTGAAATAAATGACTGCCTTACCATCAATTCACGGTGTTTTCCATCTACAGAATGACAGAAGAATGGGATAATAATTCTTATAAACTTTAAGGACTAGATAAACATCTATGTTAAAATGTAATCCACACATTTTTGTGCTACAGAAAAATATGCTAACACAAAAACTGCTGCCTGGGATGTCAAGTCCTATTTTTCTCAGAAATAAGACTTAAGAATTAATGGTGCTGTTGTTACCATTCTAATGCAGCACAAATTAATGTAAGTAAATGGCAGGTTCACCCTACTTCATTTTCCTTCCCTCTGAGTGTCAATCAAATGGTAGAACTTCATTTCTGTCATTGACCAATAAAATACAATCAATAAAATTATCCCCAACAGCAAGAACTATTAGCAGTCATTTGTGGTCAAAACGTACACATAATGTAGCAAAATTCTACTCTTTTTAGAGAAATAAATCGATCTTGATTATTTAATAGACAGTGCAGATAGTGCAGATCTGTCAAAACTACACCTTCCTCCATCAAGTGGCAGAGGCTACTTTTAAATGTCTTAGTATTTTAGAAGCATTTTTTCTATGAGCTAGAAATGAAATAAAGGCAACTATTATGAGAATATGTTATATTAATGGAGCTTATTTGTGATTTGGTTTGGTTTGGTGGATAGTTCCTTTAATATTCTTGACATTTTGGTACAGCTGATTAGGAATGATTGGGATAACTATAAATTTAATCATTAAGTATGTGTCATAATTTAGCTTCTGGTTTTACCTCTGAAACTGAAACTGAAACTTTTCAAAATTAATATTTTCCCATGTTCATTGCCAAAGTATATTTTTAGAGAAAGGTAATACTGATAATGTTTAAAAATGCTTTAGAAATAGTTCTTGAGTCTCTGTCACAGATTCCTGCAGCAATCATAGCATTAAATTAGCTTTGGGTATTAGATGTGGGGGAAACTTCAATAAACAATCTCACATCTTGTTCATAGGTATTTTAGTTAACTGAAACATTCTTTTAGTTTAAGTTATCATCTTTATATATTTCAGCATTTTTAAAAATGGTGGATTGTTTCAATTTCACTAGCTATTGCTTCTCTAAAAGCCATAAAGTACAAATTAATTAATTATTGCAAGATTGAAGCTGCCTCATATACATTGTTAGTGAAGCACCTATGCCCAAGTGTCTTGGAGAACATTTACAGCTTCCTTAAAACTAAAGTGCAGAGAATTTTTCCCCAGAGCAAATTCAATGCTGATTGAGTTCAATGTCAAGAATTCTATCATATTTAATTCATTTATTTACAAGTGGGGAGGAAATCTGAATTTAATCAGGCTGAATCAGGCTGGTCAAAGAGATTCATTAAATGTCTAATTTTACTAAACCAGACTGAATTCAAGGTGACATCCTTCTAAGACTTTGTCAGTGATTTGATACCTCTGAAGAAGACACTGTCAAGAGAGATTCGCTTTTCACCTAGTTTCTTCTCCACTCTCAACTTGACAACAATTGAGAGTGGGGAGGTTGAATTGCATGGAGTGGGAATGGGATGCTAATAATCCATCTTCAGATCATGAGACCCTGCTCCTCCCTTCAACGTCACATTGTGCAGGTGTTTAAATGATCCAAGCAGTTCCCATAACAAAAGGAGAGTATGTGATTGCACATCATAATGGACTGAAGGGGATGGCCAAACAGGGAATTCAAGTTTAATTATGTGGATTTTGAATGGGAAATTCAGAGCTGGTTTTGCTCCTTTTGTGCCAATGTAGTTCCTTTCTTGGATTTGCTAACTTGAACATCTAACATTAAAAACCAGCTCTGAATCTTTTACTGCAGCCTACTTGGACCCCTCCAGGAGAGCTGTGATATTAGGATGTCAGCATCCAACAAGAAAACAGATGGTGGGGAAAACCTGGTAGAAGCCCCCCTCCAAGGGGCACTTAGGGTGGCCCAAGTGGGCCTGGTGACCAACCAAGAGGCACATCCCCCAAGCAGAGGGCTGAGAAACTGGGCAGAGGATCAGCAGTGTTAACTGGTCCCCCCTCTCCCCGGGATCATGGTAGTCTGGGGGAGCAAATGAAAGAGCCAGCTGAGTGGAGGTTCACAATTGCAACCTACACCCCCTTGCTGGAACAGCTTAGAGAGAATTTCAATAGGCTAGAGGTCTGGGGCTCCACCTCACCACAGTCAGTGACAACAGGAGCCTGAATGGGGGTTGCCAAGCAGCTGACTTGGTCTTTTACAAGAGCAACAGCAAAGGGGAAGATGATAAGTAGTAAGTAAGATGGTAAGTAGCACCATTAGCCTGATGACTGCCAGGGTAGAGACCCTGGTGCTCTGCTCAGGAGTAAAAGATAACCTCATGTCCCTGTTAGACTCAGGTTGCACCCAATACCTGATCAGCTTACCAACAGTGGAAAAATTGGGGTTGAGACTCAGGAAACTAAGGCGGCCTATGGGATTTGAATAGCTAGACAACCTCATGTTGTTCCAGTGACCTGCTTGATGGAACCAGGACTGGGAAGTACATAGAGACTATCTGCCTTATTGTGGTTCCTGGAATAATTGAGACTATGATTCTGGGGCTAGCCTGGCTGAAGAAATAGAACCCGGCAATAGACTGGAGTGATAACAAGTGGTGCCTGAGAAAGAGGGTGACTAAGTAGGAGGAACTAAGGGAAGTACCAGGTGCCAGCCACAAGCCTGTAATTAAAGAGGCAAAAGTGGAACTAGTTAACATGCTAACATAGGGCGAGAAGTTAGAACCACACATTCCAGGGAAATTCTGCAATCTCGCAGAGGCATTTAGCGAGAGGGAGTTGGATGTCTTACTGTCTCACCGTCCATTAACTACATCCTTGAATTTATGCCAGGAGCTAAACTGCCAAAGCCAAAGATGTACATGACACCCAGGAAGATGGAGGAGCTTAGGGGATTCATAGACAAGAACTAAGCCAGGGGCTTCTTCCAGCCAGCCAAATTGAGGGTGGCAGCACCTGTGCTTGTCAGAGAAAAGAAAAATGTGCTACTAAAGCCTGTTCAGGGTTCTAAGCTAAGGCCAGTCAAAGGGACCCCTCCACCTCCATTCTTATAAAAGGGGAGGAACACTATGAGACTAAGGAAATCTTGGATTCTAGACAACACCGGGGAAAGTTGCAATATCTTGTGCAGTGGAAGGACTATCCCATAGCAGATGCAGAATGGGTGGGGGCAAAGGCTGTTAAATTAGCTAGATTAATAAAGAGGTTTCATGCCAGATACCCTAAATGAGTAAAGTGAAACAGTATTCTGTACATGGTAAAATGTTTAGGCTTTAGTGTGTTTGTGTTCATTACAGATATATCGTTCTCTCGGGGGGGGGGTGTTCTTGGATTTCCTAGCTGGATATCTGAGAGACACAGAAACACAATATGGCTGCAACTACAGGTTTCTTGCAAACTACAATATAATGGTGAAGATTAGGAAGGGAAACAATAAGTGTCTGTGTGCTCATTTATAAATTATTTAAGCAAGCCTAGGTATAGACTTTGCTTTAAGTAAAGCATCACTATGTAGTGCAACAAAGGATTGTTCTTGAATTCAGTAGCTTTGGTAGTTTTCTAACCCAAATCATTGATATTAAAGGCTTCATAGAATTTGTCAATTCATTTGATTGGAATGAAAGAAATTCATGCCATTTCTGCTTCTGTAACTGTGTTTTTCTGCTTCCATCTTCCAGCAGTGTCCTATTTTACTGGTTTTCTAAATGATACTGCAATATGCTGAAATTCTACCCAAAACCAAGTAGTACTCTTAATTCTGTTAATTAAAAGTCTTCCAGGTTAAAAGTCTACCTGGAAGTCAGCTTACATCTATTATTTAAGGGAAAAATATGCTAAAATTCGAAGTGAGTCATGCTTAGGATTGTGGCGATCATAATAATTCTGAGTCAGAGTGACCTGTTTTCCAATCACCAAGTTGAGATCCAATTTGAATTATGTTAACTGGGTAGATCTCTAACTGAAATAGTGCTATAGCTTGTGTGCAATATAAAAAATCCTTTTCTGAATCTCCCACTAACTGTATAGCACTTTCTCTTCAGAAATACAATTTTTCTCACTTCTTACATTAGGTATCCCTAGTGAAATATCTTTTTGACCATTTCTTATTATTCTAAATATGTTTCTGCTAACTGAACACTTTCATGTGTGCAGTTGCCACACTACTGAACTAACTTCAGATTCAAGATAAATTTCTGAAATTTTCAATTTTTCAAAATGGGAAGTGAAGGGAAGGGAAAGGAAGGGAAAGAAAGGGAGTTTTAGCCAGTGGTCTTAAAGCCAGTGCCTTTGACCAACATAGATTTCCTTCTTCTTTTTTTTTTACTTCAACCCAGCAATATAGTTCTGTCTCAGACAGAGGAATTACCTTCATAACGCTTTATTAATGAATGGATGTTCTTTTTCCTGAGCAACAGACAGGTTGGATAATCAGTTATTTTATTTTTAACAGACACTATTTCAGCTAAAAGTAAAGAAAATACCTGTGGAGAAAAAAAAAAGATTTGTTGCTCTTTTGTACACCAAGTACTTTTGTATCCCACTTACAGTCATTATTGGAGTTTTTTAAAATTCATGCATACTGTAAATAAAACATGTGTGTAAAAGAAAGAAATCTGAAGCAGTTGACCCAATTTAATGCTAAAAGTGAAAAGGCTAATTTAAAGAACACAAAACAATTTTAATACAATGAAAAGTGGTTTAATGCATATCTAATACTTTCAGTGAATATGTTTACATATAATACAGCATGATCATGGGTAGTTAAATACATAATTAAGAATATGCTTTTTACAAGAAAAGGCCCAGTTTTTTTGAAATACTTGGATATATTCACAGTTAATGTGCCCAAGTCTGTCTGAAGAGCGTTTATTATGAACCCAAAATGGTTTTTTCACTCAAAATTTCTGTAATTACGCACACTGGTCTTTTCTATATGTTCATTTCTATTTCACAGAATTATTTCTAGTTTTTAGCCATTCAAGGTATCCTCAGCTGATTCACTTATTTCTTGATTTCTTTACTTCTTCCTCTCTGTTCTCACCTCTGCTTCTATCTTGCATCTCTGCATTTTGTTCATTCCCTACAGTGTTTTGTTATCCACTATAACTACTTCTTATTTTTTATGAATCCTACAGCCAACCCTCAGGCATAAACATCCCAAGCTCCCTTATTTTCATGCATAATTTGTCCTTTACAAATAGACAACTTCTCATGTTTCCCCTTGCGAATAAATGTCTAAGTTTTTTGATAAATACAAAGTGTATCTCTTTGCTTGTCAGGTGCAGTGAAAATAATAACTATTGTCCCCTAGAACCCCGATCAATGTCAAGGATAGTAATGTTCTTGCTGGAAAAGAAGAATATACGCCCCACATAAACCCATGATGTTATTCCTATTTTAATATTTCATGTGTCATACTAAATTTCGCCTTGCTAGCTAGAGTAAAAACATTAACTCAACCTCTTGTTGAAAAGGGCATGGCACATGATGGTTAAGTTGTTCCAAATAGAAACAGCAATAATGCGGATGGAAACATTGTTTTGTTGTCCTAACTATCATTACTAATATTTATAACAACAAAGGCAAATTGCATATTATGGAGGTATATATTTGCAAGATTCTCAGGCCAGATAGCAAAATAAACTCCTAGAGCTTTAAACCAATTTGTACTACTGCCAGTTCCTTCCCACCATGGTTAAAGATGGCAAGCCTTGGATTACTGCCAAGTTTAGGAGAAAAGCTGCATATATATAGCTGATTCCCAAGGGGAGAAAATATACACAAAATGGTTGGAAGAAGAAGTGTGGTGTTTCAGAAGAGAAATATAGCTCAATATAATCTTTTACCAGTCAAGAGTATTACACATTCAGAAGAGACTAAGTCTTCCATTCAGATGCTTGTTAACTTTGCCAAGAAGCCATATGTTACTTCTGGAAGAATATTTACACAGCTTGGCATCTGGATCCTAATGTTGTTGTACATTTGAGAGTGAGAAGGATGAATAAATCACAAGAATAAAATGGTTTATGCATAAATAAGACCACATTAACTTTAAAGAGGCAGCTTGGTGAAGTATATCCATATCTGTAATATATTTTATCTCCTTCCTTCTCTCATTTTTTGTGTGTTTATAGTCTGAATCAAAATAATGCACATCAATAATCTGAGAAGAAAAGTGTAAAACAGAATTACAACTCTATAACTTTCAGAGTTAGAGGCAAGCCCCATTGAATTCAGTAGAAATTACTGAAAATAAACACAGACTTGCAAGCTAAGGATATAAAGGATAAATAAGAGGAGACATAAAGTGGGCAAACACAGGGGGTTTTAGCCAAAATTTTAACTTAGGTTCAAAAACCTCTGAATCTGATCATTTTGCATATTGTGAAAAGTGCTGCTAGCCTCTAATTTGACATTTTCTATTTTTCTTATTTTCTCCATCACCCAAATCTTCCTCCAAGCTCACATTAGGAGAAAAATAAAAATTGGATGTGGCGTGAATCTACAGTATCTTTTTTTCTGCCCATCCATATCATAGCATTTTGTTCATTCTCATTATATCCATATTACATGTAGGACCACCCAGAGTTTCTTGGATAAATGGGCAGGCATAGAAATTGTATTAATAAATATCTAGAATAAATAAATATTGCAACATTTGGTTCACTCATACCATACGTTACCAATTTCTAACATGTATGAGATAAAATAATATACTCTCGACAGCACAGTATGACTGCATTTGATGCAGGCTTTTCACTCTTTAGGGCATTTGTCTAAATGTTTGGAGAGCAGGCAAGAATAAGCTGTTCTGTTTGCATATAGCAATGCATGACTGAAATTTTTCCTTCATTATAAGTGCATACATGGCAGTAGGGCTTTAAAAAATAAAGTTTCAAACCATATAAAAGCAACATTACTGCTTACATTGAATTTTGTCATGACACTTAACTTTGAAAATGGAGAAGAGCTTTACAGTCAAACATTCAATAAAGAATGAAGGTGATGAATGGCAATGTCCATTCACTAGACATCTAGTGAAGAATACAGAGAGGTAAGAAAAGCTATATTGTCAAAGAAAAGTGTAATCAAATTTCAAGTAACACTGTAATTTAGGTAAAGAATACAGGTAGTCTACAACTTACAACAATTTGTTTAGTGACCAAAGTTACAATGATACTGGAAAAGTGTGTTTTTCACAAGACCATTGCAGCATTCCCTTCATTCAGACACCGGGCAAATGACTCATATTTTTGACAGTTGCAGTGTTCCAGACTCATGTGATCTCCTTTTGCAACCTTCTGACAAGCAGAGTCAACATACTTAACAATTGTGTTATTAACTTAACAACTGCAGTGATTCACTTAATAACTATGACAAGAAAGGTTGTAAAATGGGCAAAACTCACTTAACAATGTTTTACTTAGCAACTGAAATTGGTGGCTCAATTGTGGTTGTAAGTCAAGGACTGCCCGTAGTTATCTGCCAGAAATCCAATCTATGTGACAGTGGTGAAGAAAAGATGTTAAAATGAATTATGTTTTATTTTCACTTTGAGATAATTAGAAACATTTTCAAAGAAGTGCTTCAAAAGTTAGAAGATTTTGTGATAACAATATGTCAAGCATAATGGAACAATGTCAGTATCTCAGTGCCAAAATAACAACACAAAGGAGTACAATAATTATGATTCCAGACAGTTACTAATGATAGAAGTAAAGGAAAATTCTTCAAAAATTTAAGATTGAAAGAGAAATTTAAAATTGAATTTGCTGCAGTGGAAATTTACCAAGTAGAGAAGCAACTATAATAGATGGGAACCAGGTAAGGAAAGCATAAAGGAAGAATGTAAGAGAAACATATAGGCAAAATTGTTATCTAGGTCTTCAGAATGGGAAAAGGAACTGTAAGAGAAGATAACTAGCAAAATAGGAAAGAAGCTATTTTTCTAAGAAGTCATTCAAAAAGGGGGGCAGAACTCAGGTAACTGAGCACATGCAATTAGTTGATTAATATTAACTGACACACCTTGCATAAATTATCTCTTGATTTTAATGTACATGTGATGTATGATTTAGTATGTAGCAGGAAATATGTAGGAGGTGGTCGGAAAGAGTGTAACCTCATAGTACCTCAGCTAATGGAAAAAGAAGATGGATGTAGCAGCCAGGACAGGGAATATTTTGGGTTGGAACTTTGGAGAGAACCAAGCTTTGATACCTTCTCTCCCCACTTATTGCAATAAACGAAACAAAAGGCCTTCACTGTGTCTTGGCTGGTTATTGGTCAGGCGAGCTTGCCTCTGGTCATGAAGGAAAGTAGCCAGAAGCACATAACACTAATAACAAGCAGGAAGAGATTTCTAAATGAATGCAAAGATTGGGGCAACCATGCACTTAATAGTATACGTCTGCTGCAGTCTAAATTTAGGTTTTGTGAAAACTATCCAGCAGCATTACTAAAGGATAAATTCTGATTAAATTTAATTGTTTTCATACATATTATTCCTGATTGCATTGCTAGAAAGTGAAGAGCCAAAGAAAAATAGCTATACACTTTTTTCATAATCTTTGAAAGTTCATGTGGCTTTTTTTTTAGTAATGCCTTAAGCAAAGCTTCCTTTAGAAGATGCTTCACAAAGCAACATATCTCCCTGCTTTTTGAAGGGCACAGCAGTTTCATTGCTTTGCATCCAATGTCTGTACCATCATATCTAGTATTCAGAAGACATGCACAGAAGCTCCTTCCAGCTACTGGACATGATAAAGGGAACAGCTGGAGGGACCTGAAGTGCTTCAGTAAAGTTATGGCAGACTGAATTCTAGTATAGCCATGCTGTGAAGGAAAGGCAGTGTTTCTGAGACAAATGTTTTGAAAGGTTGGTTCTCAGCCTTCATAATATCCTTTGTGAGGTCAGAAATAAGAGTTCAGATGGCAAAACAATGTTAAGGGCTAGTATGAAGGATCAAATTGAACAGTGGTGCAGTGTAAGAAAAAAGAGAACCTGTCTACACAATTAATAGACTTCCTGGGATGTAGCATGTACTGTTGCTTTAGAAAAACAACTGAACTCTCACCTCTGGTTTCTTCTGGGGGCAAATATTTCATCCAATTATTTTGTAAAAGGAAACGGTGATGATACAGCTTGACAATAAAGCACTACCTTGAGAAACTTCTGCCAAACAGCTGAAGTCACGGCAGCTGGTCCATTTATGCACAGGACATCCAGATATTATGAATGAACACTGAGCATTAGCACATTCATTCCAACATAGGGAGGTTTCCTGCAATTATCAACTTTCCCACCCAAAAATTCTTTTAATGATTTTTTTGAAAGACTAACTAGAAAATCATAATCACCATGTGTCCTTTAAAAGGCAAGGGAGGGGTCCTCTCCTCCTTTTTTCTTCCCCACCCAAGAACTACATTCTTTTAGAATTTTTACCAGGAAAGACTCATGCGATGCTTCGTAGTGATATAAACTGATCTCTTATTGAGGGCTTTTGAACTTATTTTATTATAGTTATTTAAATTCAATTTATTTTATTATATGATTTATATTTTACCAACTTCAAGGTGACTCACAACATGAAGCATACAAAGAAAACAGAAACATCATCAAATCATTACAACGTTGCCAAACAGAAATAAAGTTAGAATATGCCTGAAAATGACACACTCAAAAGAACATGAAACAGACTTGTTTATTCATCCATAGTAAATACAATTTCTAAGGCCATGGATTTATTTTCCTGCTAAAAAGGGACTAGCCTAGACTAGTGTAAAAAGGTAAAGGTAAAGGTTCCCCCACACATGCGTGCTAGTCGTTTCTGACTCTAGGGGCCGGTGCTCATCTCCGTTTCAAAGCCAAAGAGCCAGCGTTTGTCCGAGGACGTCTCCGTGGTCATGTGGCCGGCATAACTAGACACCAAAGGCGCACAGAACGCTGTTACCTTCCCACCGTAGTGGTCCCTATTTTTCTACTTGCATTTTTAGGTGCTTTCGAACTGCTAGGTTGGCAGAAGCTGGGACGAGTAACAGGCACTCACTCTGTTACGTGGCACCTGGGATTCGACCCGCCAAACTGCTGACCTTCTGATCGACAGAGGACGTCTCCGTGGTCATGTGGCCGGCATGACTAGACACCAAAGGCGCACAGAACGCTGTTACCTTCCCACCGTAGTGGTCCCTATTTTTCTACTTGCATTTTTAGGTGCTTTCGAACTGCTAGGTTGGCAGAAGCTGGGACGAGTAACAGGCACTCACTCTGTTACGTGGCACCTGGGATTCGACCCGCCAAACTGCTGACCTTCTGATCGACAAGCTCAGCGTCCTAACCCACTGAGCCACCGCGTCCCATACTAGTGTAGATTACACTAAATGTGACAGATTTTTTTTACTGCCCAGAATCAGGATAAACTTTTTCAACACAAATATGTGAGAATAGCTTCTAAATAAATATTTAATAGATATAATCTTTTTTTATTGAAAAGTTTTAGAATACATTTTAAAAACATAAACTCCCTCCCTCACCCTCCCCCCCACTTACCCTCCCTTACCCTCCCCCCCAACTTCCCAGAGCTGAATACAGGGTATAAACTTACAAACTTAAGCTAAAATATGCTAACAACAAAAATAAAACATTAAATTCTATCACACTTTAACTCTCCATAAACATAACTATATTACTAACAAATAACAAATAACTAATAATACATCATATAAAACCACTACTTATTCAAATGCTAAATGAAACTTTTTAGTCCCATATTTATTCTGAAGATATTCGATCCATCTTCTCCATTCCACAATATATCTTTGTTGCGATTGTTCTTTCAAATATGCTGAAATCTTTGCCATTTCCGCCAAGTTAGAAACTTTCAAAGTCTACTCTTCTATAGTCAGCAGTTCCTCCTTCTTCCAATATTGCGCTACTAAAAGTCTTGCTGCCGTAATTAAATTCAACATCAATTTAGTATCTATAACAGTAAAATCTGTAATAATACCCAACAAAAACAACTGTGGAGAAAACCTTATCTTTTTCTTAAATATATTTTGCTTTAATTGCCATACATTCCTTTCTATCCTTAAAATTTCTTTATATGTAATCTCATTTTAGGATGGAAAGGAATGTGTGGCAATTGAAGCCATATAATATTTTAAAAGAAGGGAAAATAGTACAAACTTGGTTCCAGTATGGGCAGTTACAAGCTAGATGGAAGGAAGATCAGAAAGTTGGTATTTCAATAACTGATGAAAATTTGGTTAAACAAATTAGAGATCAAGGTCAAGCACATATAAGAAGGATATATAATGCATTGATAGAAATAGACTCAGAAACAGAACTTGTTAAAGATTGTATGATAAAATGGGCCCAGAATTTTCAGGATGTCATAACAATGGATACTTGGGAAAAGATATGGGTTAAAAATGTAAAATTTACACAGGCTCAAAATTTAAGAGATAATTTTTATAAAATGTTTTATAGGTGGCACTTAGACCCTAAAAAATTAGCAAGTATGTATCTGAATTGCCAGCCCAAATGTTGGAGGTGTGGTGGTGAGGATGCAACGTATTTTCATATATGGTGGACTTGTAAAAAGGTTAAAGCTTTTTGGATTAAAATTTGGTGGAATATGCAAAAAATATTTAAGAAAAGGATAAAGTTTTCTCCGCAATTGTTTTTATTGGGTATTATTACAGATACTACTGTTATAGACACTAAGTTGATGTTGAATCTAATCACGGCAGCAAGACTTTTAGTAGCGCAATATTGGAAGAAGGAGGAACTGCCAACTATAGAAGAGTGGACTTTGAAAGTTTCAAACCAGGTGGAAATGGCAAAGATTTCAGCATATTTGAAAGAACAATTGCAACAGAGATATATTGTGGAATGGAGAAGAGGGATCAAGTATATTCAGAATAAATATGGGACTAAAAAAATTCATTTAGCATATGAATAAGTATTAGTTTTATATGATGTATTATTAGTTATTCATCATTAGTTAGTTATTTAGTTATGTTTAAGGGGAGTTAAAGTGCGATAGAATTTAATGTGTTTTTTTTTAGTTAGTTAGCATATTCTAGCTTTAGTTTGTAAAGGTTAATACCCTGTATTCAGCTCTGGGAAGTCGGGGAGGGGGCAGGGGAGGGGAGGGGAGGGTTGGGAGGCGGGAAGGGGGAGGGAGGGAGTTTTTCCTATTTAAAAAATGTACTGTAAAACTTTTCAATAAAAAAAGAATTTCTTTATATGTAGTCACATCATGTTTAAATCTCACATTTATATTTTCTATTGCATGTTTAGGTATTCCCCAAATTGGTATTTTTTTATTGAAAAGTTTTACAATACATTTTTAAATACAAAAAACTCCCTCCTCCCCCTCCCCTCTCTCCAACCCTCCCTTCCCCTCCCCTCACCCCTCCTCGCCTTCCCAGAGCTGAATACAGGGTATAGTAATACAAACATAAGCTAAAATATGCTAACAACAAAAATAAGACATTAAATTCTATCGCACTTTAACTCCCCATAGTCATAATAGTACTAACAAATAACAAATAACTAATAATACATCATATAAAACCACTACTTATTCAAATGCTAAATGAAACTTTTTAGTCCCATATTTATTCTGAATATATTCAATCCATCTTCTCCATTCTACAATATATCTCTGTTGCGATTGTTCTTTCAAATATGCTGAAATCTTTGCCATTTCCGCAAAGTTAGAAACTTTCAAAGTTCTCTTCTATAGTCAGCAGTTCCTCCTTCTTCCAATATTGCGCTACTAAAAGTCTTGCTGCCGTAATTAGATTCAACATCAACTTAGTGTCTATAACAGTAGTATCTGTAATAATACCCAATAAAAACAATTGCAGAGAAAGCTTTATCCTTTTCTTAAATATCTTTTGCATATTCCACCAAATTTTAATCCAAAAAGCTTTAACCTTTTTACAAGTCCACCATATATGAAAATATGTTGCATCCTCACCACCACACCTCCAACATTTGGGCTGGCAATTCGGATACATACTTGCTAATTTTTTAGGGTCTAAGTGCCACCTATAAAACATTTTATAAAAATTCTCTCTTAAATTTTGGGCCTGCGTAAATTTTACATTTCTAACCCAGATCTTTTCCCAAGTATCCATTGTTATAACTTCTTGAAAATTCTGGGCCCACTTTATCATACAATCTTTAACAAGTTCCGTTTCTGAATCAATTTCTATCAATGCATTATATATCCTTTTTATATGTGCTTGACCTTGATCTCTAATTTGTTTTACCAAATTTTCATCAATCATCGAAAAACCAACTTTCTGGTCCTCTTTCCATCTTGCCTGTAACTGCCCATACTGAAACCAAGTTTGTACAATCTTTTCTTCTTTTAAAATTTTATATGGCTTTAATTGCCATACATTCCTTTCTAAACTTAAGATCTCCTTGTACGTAGTCTCATCATGTTTAAATCCCACATTTATATTTTCTATTGCATGTTTAGGTATTGTCCAAATTGGTATCTTATAATTTAACTTATGTCTATACTTTTTCCAAACTCGCAACAAAGCATACCTTAGTATATGTATCTTAAACACATTATCCACCTTCTTATCATACAATAAATATGCATGCCAACCAAATAAGAAATCATAACCCTCAAGATTTAATAGTCTCCCTTGTGTTAAATTAAACCAGTCACTTATCGATGACAAAGCAGCAGCCTCATAATATAATTTAAAATTAGGCATTTTAAGACCACCTCTTTCACGCGTATCTTGCATTATCTTAAATTTAAGTCGTGGCTTTTTCCCTGCCCAAACAAATTTATTAATACCTTTTTGCCATTCCTCCAAATTTGAATCCTTTTTAAGTATAGGTATCATTTGAAATAAAAATAAAAATTTTGGCAAAACATTCATTTTCACTGCTGCAATTCTTCCCAGTAATGATAATTGTAATTTTTTCCAACTATCTAGTTCTTTTTGTATTTTTCCCCATAACATTTCATAATTATTCTTATATAACTTCACATTTGAGACTGACAGATAAACCCCCAAGTATTTAATCTTTTTAACTATTTCAAATCCCGTTAGCTCTTTCAGAACAACCTTTTGTTCTATAGTCATATTCTTAGACAGTATTTTAGTTTTTTGTGTATTTATCTTAAATCCAGAAACTTTCCCATATAACATTATTGTCTCCATCAATTCCACAACTGAATAAGCCAGTTGAGTTACTGTAATAACCAGGTCGTCCGCAAATGTCCTCAATCTGTAATCCTGATCTCTTATTTGAATTCCCCTAATTTTATTTGAATCTCGTATTTTAATCAGTAATATTTCCAATGTTAAAACAAACAATAAGGGTGACAACGGACACCCCTGTCTTGTACCCTTTTCAATATTACATATTTCTGTCAAACTATTGTTTACTATTATACGAGCTGTTTGCTTCTGATATATTGCCCTAATAGGTTGCAAAAAGTTATCCCCAAACTCCATTTTGTCCAGAACCTTAAATAAAAATTACCAGTCCAATTGATCAAAAGCTTTTTCATCATCCAAAAAAATCAGTGCTGCGGAGACCTGGTTATTTCTTTCCAAAAATTCCAATAAATCTACAATATGTCTCACATTATTTTTCATTTGTCTAACACTTATAAATCCTGTTTGGTCACTATGAATCATTTGCTGCCTTACCTTCATTAATCTATTTGCTAAAATTTTTGCAAATATCTTATAATCAGTATTTAAAAGCGATATTGGCCTATAATTTTTGGTTTGGGTAAGATCTTGATCTTCCTTTGGAATCAGCGATATGAAAGCTGTTTTCCACGATGGAGACACTTCTCCTCCAGATTGGATTGTTCTAAATAATTCTTTTAAAGGTTCTACCATTTCTAACTGTAAATCTTTATAATAAACAGCAGTCAAGTCATCTGTTCCTGGTGCTTTCCCCACCTTTAATTGTTTAATTGCTAAAATAATTTCTTCAGCATTTATCAGTTGATTCATCCCTTCCCTTTGCTCTTGTGTAAGAACAGGGATATTCACTTCTTGTAAATATCTATCTATATCTATACCTTGAATCTTATCCCTAACATATGACTTAGAATAGAATTCAACAAAAGCCTTTTTAATAAGATTTTGCTGAAACACATATTTTCCCTTATGTACTATTCTATCTATGTTACGTGACCTTTGTTTCTTCCTTAACAAATAAGCTAACCACCTACCTGGCTTATTAGCATTAGAAAAAGTATTATGTTTAACATACTGTAGGTTGGTTGCCACTTGATCTGCCATCAACATATTAAACTGACCTCTTAACAAAGTAATTGCTTCTTTGATCTTCTTATCAGATGGATTCAAAATTAGAGACTTCTCTTTCCTCTTAATTTCCTCCTCTAACTCTTTTCACTTATATTCCAATTTACGCCTATATTTATTATTCAACTATATTAACACTCCTCTCATATAAGCTTTGCTTGCATCCCAAACCATTTCAATAGAAGTACCCTTATACATATTTGTATTAAAAAAATCTTTCATCTGTTTTTTGCATTCATCCACATTTTCTTGATATCTAAACAGATTTTCATTCAATCTCCAAGACCTCCTCTCTCCACTCTCTTTTTCCAATTCCAACCGTAATGGACTATGATCTGATAAAGTTCTTGGACATATCTTAATCTTCTTGATCCTAGAAAAAAAAACATTAGTAGTTAATACAAAGTCAATCCTGGAAAAGGATTGATGTCTATCAGAAAAAAAGGTAAAATCTTTTTCTTCCAAATTTCTTTCTCTCCAAACATCTCTCAATTCCAAGTCATCTTTCATCTCAAAAGAAGATTTAGGCAATCTAGCATGATTTGGCATGCTTTTAAAAAGACCTTTTTTGTCTTTCTGTGTGTCCAGGACTCCATTCCAATCTCCCATCAAAATACATGATTTATAATCCCATTGAATTATCTTACTGAGTAAAAGTTTATAAAATTCTCCTTGCTGTTGATTAGGAGCATATAATCGAACCAAAAGTATTTTTTTCCATTAAAGGTTCAATTATAATATATCTTCCTTGTTTATCTGTTTCAATTAAATTAGCTGTTAAATTCTTCTTCACATAAATAACTACTCCATTTTTCTTATCTGGAGCAGATGCACTAAACTGTACACCCAATCTAGAGTTTATCAGATATTTTTGATCAGCTGCACATGCGTTTCTTGTAAACAAATAACATCATTTTAAAATTGTTTCAAATACTGAAAAACTTTCTCTTGTGCAGGAAAATTAATCCATTAACATTCCAGGTTAGAAACTTTGTTGCCATCTTTTGCGACCTGAAGCTTTTGGAGCGGCTCTTGCAGAACCACCTGGAGCTGCCTCTTTGGTCTCGCTCCTCCCACAGCTTCACTATAAGTAAATTCTTGAGATATAATTGCAGCTTTCTGTTGTTCTTGTTCTTGTCTAATTCATCTAATTGCAGCCCTTGTCATTCTTTGTTCTTTAACCTGTCAACGTCTGGGGCTGCTCAACTTCTACAATTAGCTGAGATTCTTTAACCATCTGTGAAGTAACTCCTTCTTCTCCTTGTTTACTCTCCATTTGAGTCTGACACTCTTCTTCTTCCTTCCTTCCTTTGAATTCTGGAGATGGTGGAGGACCTGCCTTCAATATATTAGAATAAAAATCTTGTGCCTTCAAAACTGTATTAAGACGATATCTCGTGCCAGCATAATTCACCACCAAGCCTACTGGTATCTCCCATCTAAACTGAAGCTGCCATTTCTTTAATTCATCTACCAAAAAAGCAAATTCTTTTCTTTTCCTTAAAATTCTTGGAGGAATCTCTTTCAGAAGTAAAACTTCTTGCTCAGCAACTTTAAATCTATTATTATAAAAGGCTTGGATAATCACATTTCTGATCGAACTCTTTGTAAAATAGACCACCACATCTCTAGGTAGTTTTTTTTTGTCTGACAATCCAAGAATTAGAATTAAATTAAATTAAATTAAATTAAATTAAATTAAATCATGAAATATTTTGTCTATATCCCCCATAATATCTTCTGCTTCATGCTCCAAGATCAGTTCGAGGGCTTGTGCCAATAACTCTTTCAAATTTTCCTTTGGGTCCTCTTTCAATCCTCTAATCCTCAAAGCAAACTCCATATCTGTATATTGTATCATAACTACATCATCATCAATCTTTTCCATCTTATTTTCAGCTTCCAACATTTTAGCATCCAATCTCAAATTATTTTGATTCAGCTCTTCCACACGATCATCCAGGCGCTCAATACAGACTGCAAGCCCCTGAAATGCAGCTAAAATGTCTGCTTTTATTTCAGTATTCTTGTCCTCAATAAGTTCAGCTATTTGCTGGGATTGTATTTTTAAAGCATCTTGTAAATCTTTTAGTGTTAATGCGGGTGCGGGTGCCACAGGAGGAGGAATCAAAGCCTGTAATGAAGAATAATGAACTGGTGAAGCACCAGCACTTCTAGGAACAGAAGATTTGGTTGATTTAGAAGCCATCTTAACACCCAGTTAATTTCCATTGCGCATTTTCACTTTCCACACCACTTGCAACTTTTTCTTTCAAAGTAAACCAGAGTTAAAGTTCAAATACTTGCTGTTTCAATATTCTCCTGCACAGCTCTGCCTGCATCCAAGTAATCAAAAGTTAATTGTTGATTGCAGGGATGGTTGCAGCATCCTGCTCCACTCCGAAGCCTTGGAGCAGAGGAGTCCCTGAGTCCAGAGCAAATTCAGGCTCCGGGGGGGGGGGCTTTCACTCTTCAACCCCCAGAATTTAAACTCTGGGGTCTAGGGGAGCTCTACCCCTACCTGAACACTCACCCTCCCCTCTTCTCCCGAGGAGAGGGTTTCTGAACCGCAAAACAGCTGATCGTCGCTGTTTTAGCGGTTCCAACGGAAAACAATGGGGCTGACGGCTGAAACAGCTGCCATCGATGGAGCCTTGCCACCCGGAAGTCCCAATAGATATAATATTGAATAACTGTAAATTTGTTCCAAATTCTTAAAATAGCTTTGGCTTTTTTCCCTTCCAAATAGCAGCCTTACATATAACACTTTTTTAATGTTTAAACCAATTTGTTCTGTGATTTTGATGTTTGTGCTATGAGAAAGAACAAGGGAAGAAAGGAAGAATCATTTAAATTGATGATCATATTAATAATAATAATAATAATAATAATAATAATAATAATAATAATAATAATAATAATAAGAAGAAGAAGAAGAAGAAGAAGAAGAAGAAGAAGAAGAAGAAGAAGAAGAAGAAGAAGAAGAAGAAGAAGAAGTTGGAAGGGACCTTGAAGGTCATCTAGTCCAACCCCCTCCTCAGGCAGGAAACCCTATACCATTTAAAAATCTATTTAAAAACTCTGCCTTATGAGCATGTTAAAAGAATCCATTTGGATTTCAGTCCTAGGCAGATAAAGAAAAATCACATTTTTGTCTATCTCCCTGATTTCTAAGATAACATTAGTCTTGGTCTTACTGCAGGCAATTGAAGTAGAGCCCAAAATTTACTGACTTCTCTACCACCATATTTAGGTCATGGTTCACTTTTTGTGCAATAAATGTCAAGTTCTAATTCATTTATTAGGATGAGTCCTTACTATTTTCTGGATATTATTCCTCTGTTCTAGAGATGTCACACTTTAACAGGCTCCTGGTATGCATTATATTGTATTGAAAAATCTAGGGCTTCCCTTGCTACTGTGATTGTAATGTGGCACATTAAAAAAAATCAGACTTTATGGCTAAGAATGTACCATATCTGTATAAGGAAACAAATGCACATTGTCCAAATACAGAAGTTAAACTTTTAGTGCAGGAAGAACTACTTTATTAGATATTATACAGTGGAATGATTCCTATCAACACATATCAACTGAAGAATACATTTTTAAAAATAAAGCAGATAAAATAGAAGACAGGGTGAATTAGTATATTAGTATGTACACTACACAGAAATCCAGATAAATGATTAGAGAATAGACAACCTTGGCATCAGTGAATTACACTGGATAGGCAGAAGTCAATTCAAATCATATGAGTTTATGGTTTATTTTTCTGGAAACAATATCATCAGACAAAAAGAAGTTGCATTTTGCATAAGTGTGCAAGTGGCTAAATGTGTTGAGAATTACAGAGTACACAGTGATCACATAATATCTATCAAAATTTGAAGTAAGCCACTTGTTAACCATATTGTTGGCATATGCAGCAAAAGAAACTCCTGGAACATTATTTTACCAAGAGTATAACTTTATTGATAGAGTCATACAGTGTAAAGAAGAAGCAAAGCTAGCTCTGAGGTTTTCGCAGGTAACTCAACATAATTAATTTCCCATTTTCCCCATGTGAGACACCCCATGTCCATTGTCCTCCACTTCAGCATGTTCTTTTAGTTTCGGAAAAAATAGCTGGCTCCTTTGTGGGAGGGGCTCATTTCACAGCCTTGAAGCTTAGGCTACAACAGCTCACACAAATTCCTTACTCCCTCCCAGCTCCAAAAACATTCCAAGGATACTCCTCCCCTTAGTTACTGTTGTCAAGCTTTGACATGCCAGTCCTCCAGAAGAAAGATAAGCCTGGAAATATAGAACAAATGTACAGAATGTTACCCAAAACTCTCTAGCCCCCCTCCTTTACCTGGATTGATTTGAATACTTGTCATGGAACTTTCTAATGGGCCTAGATGTCCTAACTTCCTTTGCCACCACCCACTCAGCATCTGCTAATGGTTATCACTTCCACAACACTAGATATTGTAATTTCCCCCTTCATTTCCTGGAATCAAGGATCTCCTTGATTTCAAAGTGCTCCTCTCACCATGATGGGGGGAGGAGGTGGCTCAATAGGTGGTCTTAACACCAAGTTGCAGAAAGGTTTCAAAAGGGTGCAGTTAAACATTGGGTGAATGCACCTGAGGCAGCTTTACCTCCACTTTCACAGAATTTATTATTCGGACAATTGAGAAAGACCCTATGTATTTGGGCCCCACTTATTTATAAGGCTGCATCAGGTTTAAAAACTTTGTGGATCAGTACACCCTGTCTCCTCTATATTCCCTCTGAGGTGCCCTTTTCTTGTCTGCCTCCCTCTTTCACATTTCTCTTGCTTTCTCTAATGCTTTACACACTTTGACCCAAGTGGCTGTTAAAGTGTCCATCCACTTGGTCAGTGATGCTGATAATGGCTTTTCTTGAGGGAGCTCTGGCACAAGTACAAACTCTATTCCAGTAGCCACCCTGAAAGGGGTAAACTCTTTGCTACTATGCACTGAGTTATTTTATGCCACTTCTGCAAAAGGAAGAAGCTTGGCCCAATTGGTTTGCTGATAATTTACATAACACTGCAGGTATTGCTCTAAGATTGAGCTAGCATGTTCACAGGCTCCAATAGTGTGACAAAAGTGGGCAGAGCTAAGCCCTTAGGAGGAGCCTATCAACATCAGGAACTCCTGTCAAAACTTTACTGTAAACTGTACACTCTTTGGTCTGAGATAATGCATTTTGGAACCCCATGCAGTTTGTATATATGCTGCATGAATAGCTTGGCCAGGACTCAGGCTGAAGGAATCCTGGGGCATGCCACAAAATGGGCCTGTTTGGAAAACAAAGCAGAAATAGTCCAGGAAGGCAGGGCTCCATCTTCCATGTTTGATTTTGCCCCACTGGGGATCCTAAAAAGGGTCAAAAGTTGCCACATTATGAATTTGGTTAATTGTATATAATGTATAATTTGTATTTAGAATATGATTATTGTAACTATAATCCTGTATTTAGCTCTGGGAAGTGGGGGGGAAGTGGGGGGTTTGGGGTGGGAGGGATTTTGGGATATATTGTAAAATTTTGTTTTTGTAAAACTCTTTAATAAAAAAAAAAGTTGCCCCAATGAGGTGACAAAGAAGGAATGGACCCTCATCAATCATGGAGTGTCAAAACTACAAAATTACTTTTGGTTACAGCCATCTTTCTTCATTTTTTTCATCTTGCCACAGCTATGGGGGGAAGGAAAGTGCATTCTTCCAGTTCAGTCAAAACAATAACTTTTTTGTGGGAACCGAGATCAAATCACTTAAGTGTTTGGTGGGCTAGAATTACCATTACTTATCTGGGTTGGGGACCCTACTCAACTATAAAGGCTACATATTAAAACAAAATGAGTGTTCCATACTCAGCCTTAAATGGTAAAATAACATCTTCAACACCTGTCTCCAAAGCTCCCAACTTGATATATCAACAAGAAAATGTTAATGAATCTCAGAAAGAAATTCTTTCCATGTTGAAATCAATCCAAGAGACAATTGTTTTATTTCAGGATGAGACTAAAAATAACACAAATGAGATAAAAGAACAATTTTCTAACCTAAACTTACAAATTCAGACAATAACTGCAAAGAAGGAACTAATAACCCAGAAAACAGAAGGAAAATTAGAAGAAATAGATCCAAAGATGGAGGAATTAACAGACAGATACAGACAAATGAAAAATTAGAAGATGCAGTGATAACATCAGAAATGGAAAAGACACTGTATTTGTCAAGATCTCAGAACAAATTTGAGGATAAGGAAGAAGAGCTGATCAAATGGATGATAAAGCTGTTAGCAGAAATGGTGAATATTGACAAACAAGAAATGAAAAAAAAACTGAAGGAGGAGGATGGATGCTGTTTAATGAATATAAATGAGTTGAGCATTCTTCCAAAAACACTTCAATCAAATTCTTTCCTCATTCCAAAAAATATATACAAAAAACAGAGGAAGAACTTCTTGATGATTTAAATGTACTGGCTTGGAAAGTTTTGGGAAAAGGAAGAAAGCTAGAGTAAGACTGAAGAAAATAGAGATTTTCTTATATGGGATATTATACTATTAAACAGATGTTTGAATATGGATAAGAAAATAGATAGCTGTTAGAAATAAAAGCATTATTATAATTAGAAGGATAGGATTTGTAACTAGAATATTATACTTTGTTATGACATGGGAAATATGAAAATTCTAAAAGGGTTTGAATAAGGGAAGCTTTTTGTTACCCAAATATAATTTATTATAAGAAAATCATAAGTGATATAGATATTTTGAACATTGATTGGAAATTAAAATTTTAAAAAAGTGGGAAAAACAGGATATTGATTGAATAAATGGATTTTAAGTGCAAATGCAATTGAGATATATTTTGTCTAGAAAAGATATTATAAATTGATACTATCGATATTGTGTATAATGCCAGAAAAATATGATGAAGATGTCTATATTTAATTGTATATGTATTAACAGTAACAAGAATTGTATTTGCCCAGTATGAAAAAAATGCATACTACCAGAAGAAAAGAGGACCAAGGAAGCACTGGATGGTGTAGTATTGGACTAGACTGAGAAAGTTAATATGTACCACTGAATTACTAATAGACCCAGACAACACGTTGCTTATTAAGTACTTATGATTGTAAAATTAGAAAATTAATAAAATATTTATAATAAAAAAGATCACCTACTGAAAAATATAAAGTTGCAAACAATCTAATAAGAATCTAATCTAATAAGAAAAAATGTGGTTAGCATGGGAAGTAGAAGGGAACAAAAACAGATTAGGAATTGAAGAAGAAGAGTACTTACAAGTGGCCTACAACTTGGACATAGTGATGGGAAACCAACACAGAATGCAGAATATGCTGAAATTGATGAAGTCTGCTAAAACAGATAAGAAGAGCTTCTTACTGTAAGATGTTAAAAATGAAAAGAATCAATATACTTGCAACAGAAATCAAGGATAATAAAAAAAGTTTCTTCCAACATATTAACAAGAAAAATATTAAGAAAACTGTAGGACCACTAAAGAGAGAAGATGGCAAGAAAATAACAGGCAACAGGGAGAAAGCAGAGCTGCTTAACTCATACTTTGCATCAGTCTTCACACGAAAAGAAACTATAGCTGGTCTACTAGTGACTAAACTAGTAGACCAGCAAAATGCTGTGGACATAGTATACTTAGATTTCAGTAAGGAATTTGATAAAGTAGACCACAACCTACTCCTTGGCAAGCTAGAAAAAGATGGAATAGACAACATCACCACCAGATGGATATGTAGCGGGCTGATAAACTGTACTCAATAAGTAGTCCTCAATGGGGGTACCACAAGGCTCCGTCTTAGGCCCAGTACTCTTCAATATCTTCATAAATGACTTAGTTGAGGGAATTGAAGGGGAACTTATCAAATCTGCAGATGACACCAAACTGACAGAAGTAGCCAACGCCCCAGAAGACAAACTCAGGATCTAGACAAACTTAAACAATAGGCCGTATCCAACAAAATGAGTTTCAATGTGGAGAAAAGCAAAGTTTTACATTTAGGCAAGAAAAATCAAAGGTACAAGTACAGATTGGGCAAGACCTGGCTTAAAAACAGTAACCATGAGAGGAACCTTGCAGTCCTAGTGGATGATCACTTGACTATGAGCCAGAAGTGTGCAGCAGCAACCAAAAAAGCTAATAAACAATCCTGAGTTGTATAGAGGCGTAGAATCAAAATACTACGAAGTATTATAAAACCCTAGTAAAATCACACCTGGAATACTGCAGCCAATTTTGGTCAGCATATCACAAAAAAGATGTTGAGAGTTTGGAAAAAAAATCAAAAAGCAACTGAGGTGATCAAAGGCCTGGAGACTAAAACATACAAATAATGGCTACGGGACTTGGGTTTGGCTAGTCTAAAGAAAAGAAGAAATAGGGGAGACATGATAGAAGTATTCCAGTATCTGAGGGGCTGCCACAAGGAAGAGGGGGTCACGTTATTCACCAGAGCACCAGAGGGAAGAATGAGAAACAATGGTTGGAAACTGATCAAAGAGAGAAGCAACCTGGAATTAAGGAGAAACTTCCTGACAGTGAAGACAATCAACCAGTGGAACAGCTTGTCTCCAGAAATCGTGGAGCTCCATCATTGGAGATTTTAAGAAGAGACTAGACAATCACCTGTCTGAGATGGTATAGATTCTCCTGCTTGAGCATAGGGCTGGACTAGAAGACCTCCAAGGTACCTTCCAGCTATATTCTATTCTAACTGCTGACCATTGGAGATAGAAACATTGTAACATGCAACAAAGAAAACACAGAAATACTCCTGAAGAGCTGCAAGAAGGAACAAGATTAAAGCATGAACTTGACAGAAATTAATTTATAATTAATTGCCAGAGCTAGATGGCATCACTGGGAACTGAAGGAACTTTTTGATGTTTCCTTGAACAATCTTAGGAAATGACTGAAATGCAGATGATAAAAGGGCAAATATTCTTATTTTAAGGAAGGAAAAAAGGAATCCCGAGAAATATAAGATGATTTGATGTCTGATAATCACTATAAGATTTCACATATTATCACTATTTGCCTTTTCTAAAAATTTCCCAAAAATCAATGCATGAGGATTTACCATTATTACCAGAACACAACAAGGATATGAAAAGGCTAAACTTTAAATTTATCTGTAACATAAATTTTACCTCAATTTTCAAATTGAAAAAGTTTCTTGATTAATTGTGGAAATAGGTGGAAAAATTTGATTTCAGCATAGCACATGATGAAGTATTTATGACATTCTTATTAGTAAGCTAGTGGATTTTAGCTAGATAGCAAAATTAAATAGATACAAAAATGACTTGAAAGATCAATGGTTCTGAATCAAATCATGTGGGATGCCTCATGGTTTATTCCTGGGTACTATACTCTTTAGCAATTTATTAATAACTTGAATGAATAAGTAAAAGCATACTTATCTGGTGACACAAAATCAGATCTATAAATGACTTAGGGATGAAAAATTTATACATGTTTATTTTCCCTTTGTCTACTTCTCATCTTGCTTTCAGCCTGCTTTCTATATAATTTGTAATTTTTCAGTTCAAATGACAAAAATAGGAACTGAGGGCTGAGATTTTTTTTTGTTAAAAATTATATTGCTAAAGAAAATGAAAGTTGATTTTGTTGACATTGTCCTTTACCAAGCTGATTAAATTGATGTTGAAACTTGAGGTATGTTTTCTTTCTTTCTTGAATGAGGCTCCAACTACACTACTAATCAGTGAATTAGTTTTGGAATAATTTAAATTCATCTCCACTTTAGATCCTCACATCTACTATCTACCATCCTTTTAATTTTTCTTTTTTTTTCCTTGTGAAACTGTCAACTGGAAAAGCCAATACTATGCCATAAGGAAATGCATGATATGAATGACTTAAACTTAAAAAACTCAAATGTAGTCTTTGGTAAGGTGCTTAAAATTGGGTTGGGAGGTTTTACATAGCCAAACTGTCCTAAATTATACACCCTTAATCTGGACTTTTCAAATTGCAGGAACAAATTAATTAACCAGATTTCTCCAACTTGACTTGGAGTTTTCATGGTCTTCTGCATATATAAATGCACGTTTGTTAAATTAAATTTTAGGACAAATCAATTCTACCTTTCAAGTTTATAGTGCAGATCAAATTGGTTCAGCTTTTGAATCAAATCACAGTTCTGAATCAAATAAACTCTTTGAAATTATTTTTACCTAATTCATACTGATATTCCTATTCTCTAATAATTTAGGTTTGTTGTATGACTTTAGCTGAAAAACAAGTAAAGCATTTTCTAAAATAGTAATGAAGAAATAGAAGTTTTGCTTAATAAATTTCTTCTTGTATTGTGAAGACCTTAAACTCACAGAACCAGTGTCAGAAAAATAGGTTATAAATGTCATATAAATTTTCTTACAGGAGAGGAATCAACTTTCATTTTTACTAGTTTATTTTCTTGGATGGTTTCACTTCGTCCTAATTAGTAGCATTAATGAATAATTAACATATACAGTATGTGGTTAAGTCTGTATAATTTCTCATCTGAATGTATATTCACCCATACTAATTAACACATATGCATTACATTTTTTTCAGTTAATAGCCTTCAGTGATCTGATACTTGTTATTTAGTAAGTTATTTTATATTATTACCATTAGATCCATTAAGAAATAGAACAAAATTATTCTTTTAATTGGAAGCTTTCACAGGACAAATGTGATTTTTTAAAAAAATACTATTTTATTATAAACTGCCTTATGTTCTATGATTGCAGGGTGTACAAATTTGTATAAATAAAGATAGATAGTTGGGTTGGTAGATAGGTAGGTAGAGACAGATACATGATAGATAGATAGATAGATAGATAGATAGATAGATAGATAGATAGATAGATAGATAGATAGATAGATAGATATTAAACTTAGACTTAAATAATACACTAAACTGGCTTATTAGAGTATCTGATCTTTTCATTAACACATACCATCAAGTAAATATTACTATAGGTTCACATTAATATTCTTACTTTTTTGTTTACATAGTGTTTCTATGGTCATGCCCAAGTTGATGCTGCCATACTTGAGTTTCAGAATTGGAGAAGCTATTGTTTCAATGATTGGCCACTCTTATGTTGA
Source organism: Vipera ursinii (assembly GCF_947247035.1). Classification (NCBI taxonomy): domain Eukaryota; kingdom Metazoa; phylum Chordata; class Lepidosauria; order Squamata; family Viperidae; genus Vipera; species Vipera ursinii. Next base: position 30,386,123 of record NC_139521.1, read on the forward strand.
CTATTTAGAGCCTGCAGAACATTACAGTCAAATGCCTTTTGATTAATGAAAGACATTTAGTCAATGCTTATATTGCATGCCCTACTTTGCTTTTTGCAATATTAATAATGTTCTTAAAATGTTACCTTATTACAACGTAATCACATTTAACCACTTGAGCTTTCAATTTCCTTGAAGTGGCTCATCCAGCAATAGTTTCATGGGTGTAGCATTTTCTCAATCCTCAGAAATATTATTATTGTGTATCATTTCAAATAATCTTTTATATTGATTTAGACTCTGTTTCTTTAATCAATCTCTGAAATCTTTTCCCCACATTTTTCAACTTAAAAAAGCAAATAAACAAGAGATCCTTTAAAATACACCGAAACAGTCTCTTCTATAATAATGGAATCCAAATCCAATTTTAAAAAAGGGAGAACAAAACATATTTGCTAATGCGCTAAATGGATGAAAATGGAGAAAATGTGTTTATTTTTCAGTTAATGTAAATTTAGATTATACTTTACATTCCATTATAAATTTAATAGAACTGGTATGCCGGATCTCAAATGAACTGGATAAATGTAGCCAAATCAAACTTTAGTCTTTCATTCTGTTTAAGTCTATACCACTGGCCATTACGTAAATATTTTAGTTTAGTCATGTGTCAGCTAGATTACTGCAATATTTGACAGACACTGGCATGACAGCTTCATAAATCTTTTCATAATTCATCTTTAAAAGGAAGTTTAGCAGCAACACGCAAGCCCAGAAAGTCAGCCATCCTTTCATTCTTGACATTCAACCATTCCAATAATCCTTTTTAAGTGTCAGAACTCAGGTATCATTCATTAATCTGAAAATACAATGAATGGCAGTAATTTAAGTGTTGTAACTGAGATTGCTTATAGACTTTGCTTGGCTATGTGGCTTCTTGTACTTGTTTTTAAGTGCAAAAGTAGAACATGACAGTAGAATCACACAGCACAATTAATTTAATTTAATTTAATATTTGCATTTGTATACCGCCCTTTCCCTGAGGACTCAGGGCGGTTTACAGGGAATTAAAATCGAAACATACAAAAGTTAAAACCAATTAAAAAAGCATTAAATTCACCCTGTAGATTAAAACCCCAGTTAAAATTTTCTCCTCAGCCTGGGCCCGAGAGCTCAAAGAGCCAGGTCTTCAGGCCCCGGCGGAATGATCGGAGGTCAGGAGCAGTCCTCAGCTCTACCGGCAGCTGGTTCCAGAGGGCAGGCGCTCCCACCGAGAAGGCCCTATCCCTGGGTGTCACCCGCCGGCAATCTCTCACCGGCGGAACCCTGAGCAGACCCTCCCTGTGGGAGCGCACTGGGCGAAGGGCATTTGATGCCGGCAGCAGGTGTTCCCTCAAATAACCCGGACCCAGGCCATGTAGGGCTTTATAGGTGATAACCAGCACCTTGAATTTCACCCGGAGGGCAACCGGAAGCCAATGCAGCTCGCGGAGTAGAGGTGTTACATGGGAGTATCGGGAAACCCCCATTACAACTCGCGCGGCCGCATTCTGCACCAGTTGAAGCCTCCGAGTGGTCTTCAAGGGCAGCCCCATGTAGAGAGCGTTGCAGTAGTCCAGACGGGAGGTCACAAGCGCATGAGTGACTGTGCGTAGGGCGTCTCGGTCCAGATAGGGGCGCAACTGGCGCACCAGGCGAACCTGTGCAAAAGCCCCCCTGGTCACGGCTCCTATGTGATCTTCAAAATTGAGCCGTGAATCCAGGAGGACGCCCAAGTTGCGAGCCCTATCAACGGGGGGTAACACCTCACCCCCCATCGTTAGAGGTGGAATAACTTGGTTAACCCGAGACGCCGATATGCACAGCCACTCAGTCTTGGCGGGATTGAGACGAAGCCTGTTTCTCCCCATCCAGACCTGAACCGCCTCCAGGCACCGGGACATCACGGAGAGGGCATCACTGGGTTGGTTCGGGGTGGAAAGAAAAAGTTGGGTATCATCAGCGTACTGGTGATACCCCACCCCAAAACCACGAATGATCTCGCCCAGCGGCTTCATGTAGATGTTGAACAGGAGGGGCGAGAGAACCGACCCCTGAGGGACTCCACAAATGAGAGACCTCGGGGCGGATCTCTGCCCTCCTGTCAACACCGACTGCGAGCGGCCCCGGAGGTAGGAGGAGAACCACCGTAAAACGGTGCCTCCCACTCCCAGCCCCCTGAGACGCCGCAGCAGGATACCATGGTCGATGGTATCGAAAGCCGCTGAGAGGTCTAATAGGACCAGGACAGAGGAGCAACCCCTGTCCCTAGCCCTCCAGAGATCATTCACCAGCGCGACCAATGCCGTCTCCGTGCTGTGTCCAGGCCTGAAGCCCGATTGGTACGGGTCCAGATAATCAGTTTCCTCCAGGAACAGAGGGAGCTGATGCGCCACCACACTCTCAACAACCTTCGCCAGGAAGCGAAGGTTGGAGACTGGACGATAGTTGTTTAAAACAGCCGGGTCCAAAGCAGGCTTCTTGAGGAGGGGTCTCACCACCGCCTCCTTCAAGGCGGCAGGGAAGACACCCTCCTTCAAAGAAGCAGTTATTACTGCATGGAACCAGCCTCGTGTTCCCTCCCGAGCCGCATAAGCTAGCCAGGAGGGGCACGGATCCAACAAACAGGTGGTGGAGCTCAGTCTCCCCATGATCCTGTCCACATCATCAGGGGAAACAGGGTCGAACTCAGTCCAGATAACGTGCTCAAGACCGCCTGATTCCTCCACAATTATATAGAGCATCTTTTGACAATATTTGCCCAAAGAATGTTGAGAGAAATGTTACTTAGATTGGTTTTAGTTATTGGGTTAAGCTACAAGGTTATTGGTTTCTTTGGGTTTATTCTGAAATGCAAATTCATCCATTAGGGCAAAGATAGGCAAGCTGAGACCTAGAAGTAAGTGCATTCCTCCAGTCTTTTTTTTTTTCATCTCCCAGAAGTCCCTACAGTACAAAACACTTTCAGGAATGCAGTGTTGATTATTTATCTACAGGACCTAATGCATCTATTTTGCCTCTTTATATTAAGACTGGCATTTTAAATAAAAGTCATCAAAAGAACTTTTTAACAGACTTGTTCTCCATTAACCAATTCTACCAGTCCATCCATCTTTCCTATAGAAACCAGGAAGAGTAAATACGTATCAGTACTCATTTCATAGATAACATCTCTTCAGAGATCCTGACTGTGTTGTCAGACTGCACAGAATGGAAAACAGTCATTATAATAGTAAAAGGTAAAAGTTCCCCCGCACATGCATGCTAGTCATTTCTGACTCTAGGGGCCGGTGCTCATCTCCGTTTCAAAGCCGAAGAGCCAGCGCTTGTCCGAGGACGTCTCCGTGGTCATGTGGCCGGCATGACTAGACGCCAAAGGCGCACGGAACGCTGTTACCTTCCCACCGGAGTGGTCCCTATTTTTCTACTTGCATTTTTACGTGTTTTCGAACTGCTAGGTTGACAGAAGCTGGGACAAGTAACAGGCGCTCACTCTGCTACGCGGCACTCAGGATTCGACCCACCAAACTGCCAACCTTCTGATCGACAAGCTCAGCCTCCTAACCCACTGAGCCACCGTGTCCCTTAGGTCATTATAATAGAATACATCAACTAAACTTCTATCAACCATTGTATTTAAATCAGCATGAGTCAGTGATTTCCTCCCCATCTGAATTTTAATTGATATAGAAAAGAAAAAAGAAAATAAAAAAATCTACATGGGTGATTATCTATGACAATATTTACCCATCTTATTTGTTGGATATTGCACAATCTATTATCATTTATGTGTTTCTATGCTATTAGACAGTGATTTTTCATATCACCCACTAGCTGCTATTGACCCTTTTACCTGGAAATGATGTGGATCAAATGGAAACACTCTAGTAGAGACATCACCTTATTACTGAGCTCAGTCAGATGATAACTCTCAGTGTGTTTCACTCTAGAAATTACTTCCCTGCTCCTTTCATACTTGATGAAGATATTCTGCTCAGTTTTCATTCCCTGTAGCCTGATATTACTTGTAGTCCAGTTGTTCTTTCATATGTCTATAAATGATACATCACTGTTGTTTTGACATTGTGCTAGAATTCGAACTGGAGGACAAGTGCTACTATCAACCCACTGTTTGACTCATTGTTTAAGAGAATAAACAATAGCCTTGAGTATAATGCAAAGTGGGCCGCAGATCAGATCATACATTTCCAGAGTGCTTAGATAAATTATTTATTAGCTCTATCACCCTAAGGGAGATTTCTCTATTATCGAAAGGTGGAGAAACAATTGCAAAATGTCAATATAGTGTTTTATAAAATATGAAAGATCAAATTCCATATGTTTGAAATAAATCCAAAAGTTTGGTTTGTTTCAATTATCTGCAGCAAATTACATGAAGCTAGGTCTGGACATTATTATGCATATTGATATTTGCAGCTTTGGCTCAAACTGCTATTTTTTAAACTATTGTTTACCAGTGCAGAAGCTGGCAGAAAAGTAGGCTGCCTTTAGAATGTGGATTGTGCTTCCTACTTCAACAAGCTGAATAAATGGATTCTGTTTGCATATGAAGTGGGGAAATGAGAGAGGCAGAGTGGGGAACACTTCCTTTGGAGTCAGTTTTCTGAGCCCACAGAGTGAGCAGAATTGAGTTTGGAGAACTGGCATCAGGGGAATCATTTCCTCTTGCTTTTCTTTTCTTTGTGTACCAAGGATAGATAAGCAAAACACTTTTTTGTGCGCGGCCACTCTCTGGAAATGAAATAATGAGAGCAGAAGAACTGCCACCTTTTTTGTCCCTAGTAAAGCTGCTTGTTCACTGTTATCAGATTAGATACTGCAGCATTACATTTTGAAATGTGTACAATGGTTTTTCATAAGACCATTGAATATGTTTGAACACATATTTCATCATCTCCAGTAAAGCCCCAGCATACGAGTCAAAAATGCCTCCACAGAGTTAGTGCTGCAATGCATAATGCAAGGTTGAAACCTTGCTGTTCAGGGTAATAGTTGAAGAGCTGCTTATACCACATTTCTCTTCTCCTTTGGAAGGGGAAGTACAGGATTCAGCTAAGCAGCTGCCAGTCTATGAAGGGGTTTACCAAATTACACTCTTCCTCTCATAATACCTCAGTTTCTTCAGATATTAAGGGAAGAGCAGTTCCTTGAAAATCTTCCCAAGTTCACAGTTGAATCATTCAGTGAGATCAAAGAAAATCACTTACATGCTTTTTATTTCTTTCATAAAGCTATCTCCTCCCCCTCCAGAGATTAAGCATTGTAACATGTAATTTCCATGAGGGAGTATATTTTCATAAATGTATAATGATCTTTTGGGTACACATTAAAATATAACACCAGATGGCTTAAAAATTGTGCTTGTAGAGCTCCAGTGATCAGATACTGCTATGCCTGAACATCCATAGCTGGGAAAACATGGCTGATTGGACAGCTTTATCTTAATGGTTACAATTTCCCCACTCCCTTTCTCTATAGTCCCATGAAATACCTCTGGGGTAGAAACAGCAGCTAAAGAGGTTCCAATCCCTACATGCAACCATGTGCATGCACACATATATCTGTTGCCATCCATCCAAATTACTGTGACACCAACTCCATGGAGGCATTTTTGCTCATATTCTATGACTTTACTGGACTTAATGTCTTCCAAAAAGCAAATGACCCTAAAGATTAGTGACACCTCTCCCCCAAGAAAGTGTGTGTGCCCAGAGGAGCCTAAAGTCATAGGAAGTTTTTACTTCTAAATGTCTATGGAGATTTTCAGTCATCCAGGTCATGGTTATCTTCAAAAGAGTGGCCTTTGTCTCTTAAATGGAGATTAACTGCTGACTCTTCTCCTAATGGGTTTGTTTTCCTATGTTTTGCCATACGTTTATGAAGTTGTTTTGTTTTACCACTGTACAGATATGCACATAGCTCACTACATTGTACTGCATATACCACATTGCTCAATTTGTGTTTGGGTGTTTTATCCACCCAAAGGATAAAACTATCCCCACCATCCAATATGGCACAAAATAGGAGAACAAACCCATCAGGAGAAGGCAAAGGCCATATTTTGGACAGAGAGGACTAAATTGGACTAAATTTGGACTAAAGGTTGGACAGCTATGTCAAAATTGAACAGCTCTCTCTCAACAGAGGAGAAGGGATCGGTATCATCTATCTCCAATCTACAACAGAGTCCTTTCAACAATTCCAAGAAGGCTCCACACTCATTTGAATTAGTCAGGTGACCCTGAAGACATAGATAAGCTCCAGCTAGCTTTAATGATTAATTAAAAGAATGAAAATGAACAGCTGTCTGCAGGAGTATAAATCTTTCCATTCCCCACCATCCAGTCAGAGCTGAAGAAGCTTCTTAGATGAGAAGTGAAATGTCTTCAAAGAAAAACAAGAAAGTTCAGTTGCCTTGGGGGAAAAGCAGATTTGGGATTCCACTTCTAAACTTACAAGTTGCTACAAATGAATACAAGGAACAGTTTGTGCCAGAAGACAAGATAATGCTTGGTGGAACAGGAATTCACAGGTATAGTTTCTTCTGTGATGGGTGAAGGCAATGTCCTGTGTTTATGTTCTCTAAGTTGTTGAGTTCTCTATGGTTGCTGAGACATTTCCAATCAGATAATTAGTGAATTGTATATAAGAACCCTATACAAGAAGTTATCTTTGCAATGTTTTTTTGTTTGGTGTAGCAGTATAGAACAGTGCTTTGGATTTGATTCCAAAATGGTGTTTAAGAGTGCATAGAAGAACAAACATAGGATGTACCTATATGTCATCATAGCAGCTGGGTCTTCACAGGATAGCACAATTCCTGTTGCAAAGTGCATAGCCATAGAATATTTGGAATCAGCTCTGAAATCCTATGCCATACTAGTATCTAGATCCAAGGAATAAACCAGGCCTTTTCTTTTTCAAAGAAAATAAAATGACTGTGTTCTAATTAATTTGAAACATCCTTGAATTAATTTCATCTTGTGGATTTATTTTAAGATATAAATTGAGCAGGTGATAAAACAGCCTCCTTATACCTACATATCTCAAAACATGAAACAATGAGGTAAAAAAGAGAGAGACTAAATATATATCAAATGAATCTGCAGATAGAAATAGCAAGTCTTATATATGGTCCCAGAATAAACACAGGAATTGGGTTTATGAGAAAAAGAATATGCTGGGTCTTTTTTCCAGTTGTTGCTCTCTTCCAGATAGATATTCTTACCAGACAATCTAACAGAATAATAAAATAATAGAGTTGAAAGGGCTCTTGAAGTTCTTCCAGTCCAACTCACTACTCAAGCAGGAAACTATACCATTTCAGACAAATGGTTGTCTGAATCTCTTCTTTAAAATCTACAGATTTGGAACTTCACAATTTCTTGAGGCAACTTGTTCAACTAATTAATTGTTCTAATTGTCAGGAAATTGCTTCTTAGTTCTAAGTTGGTGCTCTCCTTGATTAGTTTCCATCCATTGCTATTTATCCTGCCTTTGGGTATTTTGGAGAATAGATTGTCCCCTCTTCCTTGTAACAGCACCTCAAATATTGGAACACTGCTATCAAGTCACCCCTAGTCCTTCTTTTCATTAAACTAGACATACCCATTTCTGCAACCATTCTTTGTATGTTTTAGCCCCAGTCCCCTAAACATTTTGTTGCTCTTCTCTGCAATCTTTCTAGAGTCTCAACTGTAATGTATTGGGCTTTGTCTTCCTTAGGAATATCACATGGGGTTAATTGCTGGAAGGTTGTTCAAGCAGGGAAGCTGTCTAATGGCTCCCAGCTCCTCAGACAAGCTGTCTCCAACACTGCCATTGGCTGGTTCTAGGGTGGCAATAGGTTGCTTTAAACCTATTGGCCACCACCTAGAGGCCAGGGTATACATTGCTGCATTCTCAGCCCTGTTTCCCAGTTCAGTTCCTGCAACCAAATAAAGAATGTTTCTTGCTGAACTCACTCGCCTCGTCTCGTCAATCAAGCAACAAACCTAGTATCTAATACTGGTGACGAGGATGGGATCCTGCTCCTCCAACTGAGCTGAAGAGTCACTAGGGGAGAGGCCAAACACGCCTGGTGGGAAAAGCAATTCCCCCCCATGGTTGGCCTAGCACAGCCATGCAAGTGACCACGCGCACAGAGGACCAGTCCCTGGGCAACGGAGGAGAAGGACAAGAAGACAACAAGCCCCAGCCACGAAGACCAACAGAAATGGCAAAGGTAGGAAAGCTGGAAGAATTTGATATAGCTCACCGGGAAAGATGGTCTTTGTACCTATCCAGGGTTGAGAACTATCTACGTGCGAATCAAGTTGCCGAGGACGGCCTGAAGGCTGCTACACTCCTGTTTGTGTGTGGCCCAGCCACGTTTGACATCGCAGAGAACTTGTTCACGCCAACGGCATTGGAGTCCATAAAGTTCACGGACTTGAAGAAAAGAGACCACTTCCAGTCCAAGCTGTCAGTAATCGCTTGGCACCATGCATTCGAACAGAGGGTTCAGCAACCAGGTGAAACAGTGTCTGAATTCATCATGGCATTGAGGCAGGCTGCACGCCTGTGCCAGTTCTCTGACATCGAGGAGAGGCTATGAGACTGGCTTGTCTGCAGTCTCCAGAATTGAGAGTTACAGCAAAAACTCTTCGCCAAAGAGACTCTGTCGTTCCCAGATGCGCTGAAAGAGTTCATGGCGGACGAAGCCGCCACTGTACGAGCCATGCGGCCCACCAAAACAGCACAGCATGAGGAAGCCATCTACCATGAGGATGCTGAACACGCGGAAGACCCAGAAGACAACACAGAAGTCAACAAGCTACAAAGACACAATGACCAACAGTCACAGCGACAAGCAACAAGGGGCAACTTACAAGGCAGATCCCTTCCTTAGGTGCCCAGGATGTGGTGGCTGCCACCAATGCATGGACTGTAGGTTTTGGACAGCCATGTGTTGGGTCTGTGGAAAGACCGGCCACATCGCGTCCATCTGCAGAGGTCGACAAAGGGACCGGCAATCAAATTGCCAGTCGGACATTCCAATGAGGAGAGGTACCAGGGCCCTGGGACAGTATAGTGTAGGGTTTTGCTCCAGCCGCAGAAGCATTTGCCGCACAGGAGCTCACCACCCTATTAAGCCAAAGTTTAGACTTCAGGTGGAGCTGCAAGGGGTCCCCTGCAACATGGAGCTGGACACAGGCTCAGCCATATCCATTATTTCACTTGAGACATTTAATTTCATCTGCAATTGCAGCAAGAGATGAGCCAAGCTGAGGCCATCTGACATTATACTAACTGACTTCCAGAATGCTAGAGTTGCAGTCAAGGGTGAGGCAACACTGGCTGTTAAATTTAAGGGGTTTTCTGGGCACCTGGATGTTGTTGTAGTAGGGGGTCAGTGAACGAGCCTAATCGGGCTCGACTGGTTTGATGCACTAGGCATCCAAGTAACTGGTATCAACCGGACGCAAGTAGCGAGTCTAGTGACAGTATGTGAGGAATTTGCAGATGTGTTTGACTCAGCTCTGGGGATGTACCACAGGCCCACCAATAACATTTAAACTAGATCCTACTGTAGTGCCGGTCAGGATTAATAAACCTTGTAGGGTGCCATTTGCGCTTAAACACAAAATAGACATAGAGTTAGATAAACTTGTACAACAGGGAATACTTCAGACAGTAGTTGGGGGTGAATGGGAGACCCCAGTCATAACACCACTAAAAGCCAATGGGGAGGTCCAAATCTGTGCCGATTACAAAAGCACAATTAATCGTGCACTCAAACAGCATGAATACCCGGTACCAGTTGTAAGCCACATCCTGGCGTCCTTGCAAGGTGGTACAATTTTTGCAAAATTAAATTTGGCTCAGGCCTACCAACAGCTTCCTGTTGATGAGGCCACAGCCATGGCACAGACAATTGTAACCCACAGGGGGACATTTAAAGTAAAATGCCTGCAATTTGGGGTCAGCATAGCCCATGGCATTTTTCAAGGCATCATGGATACTCAAGGGCATTCAGGGGATCTGCCCCTATTTTGACGATGTGCTCATCACCGGTGAGTCCACTGAGGTGCTTGCAAGGAGGTTCAGAGCCATCCTTCAACAATTTTGCGAAGCGGGCCTTAAACTTAAGAAAAACAAGTGTAGCATTGGAGTCCCTTCAACTGAGTTCTTGGGTTTCTGTATCGATGCTGATGGCATCCAGCCTGCCGAGTCGAAATTGAAAGTCATTCAGATAGCACTCAGCCCCAAGACAAAGGGAGAGCTTCAGGCATTCCTAGGCCTCCTAAATTTTTACCATGTGTTCCTTCCTAACAAGGCCACAGTGGCAGAGCCATTACACCAGCTCTTGGATAAAAACACTGCTTGGAAATGGACCAAGGTACATGAAAGTAGCTTTAAGGCATTGAAGGCCCTATTGTCCGCCAGTTCAACGATCACCCATTTTAAAGAGTTGATGCCAGTGTGCCTTGCATGTGATGCATCCCCATATGGGGTGGGAGCTGTTTTAAGCCACTTGGAGAGTGATGGGACCCAAGTCCCAATTGTTTTTTATTCCAGGTCATTGTCCTATGCAGAGCATAATTATGCACAAATTGATTAAGAGGCATTGGCCATTGTAGTTAGGGTAAAAAAAAGCCATGACTACTTGTATGGCAGGGACTTCATGGTCTTCACAGACCATAAACCGTTATTGGGGTTATTCACTACAGACAGACATACACCCCACATCCTATCCCCTAGAATGTTAAGATTGTCCATCTTTTTATTGGCCTACAGTTTCAGGCTAATTCACAAATTCGGCAAAGACATGGGCCATGCAGATGGCCTCAGCAGGCTTCCACTGCCTCACTGTTGTGATTCAGGGTCAGCCTGTGGGTTCGGCAGTTGGGTCGGACAACTCAGAGGAGGAGGGGGGTGTTGAAGACCTTGCTGAGGGGGTTGAAGATCTTGCTGATGAGAGCTCTCAGCCAGGCCCCTCCCACTTGGTCACCATGGAGACCCAGCTGTGTGAGCCTGACAGCGTGGGTGAAGATGACCCACAGCTGGCCCTGTTCAAGGACGCCTGACGCAGGAGGCAGTCAATTAGGAGTAAACAGAGGAAGGTAATGGGGCTCCTCGGAAGGAGGCAGAGAGAAGCCACACCCTGAACTCTATATAAGGGGAATGTGTGGGAGGGCTGGTTTGTTGAAGGCAACCGCTTGGATAGTTCCTGTTTCTTAAAGCTCCTGTTTCTTGGTTTGTCTTGTTCCGTTTGTTTTTGTAGCAATAAATTTGGCAGGCATAATTCCAGCCTCTTGCCTTCTTGTAAAAGGGGTTGTCCCTGCCTTTTCTGCAGGGCCGGTAGCAGGCTGGTACAGAACACTCACATCGAGCTAGATCCAGCCTCAGCGGCTCACGATTTGTCCGTTCAGGTCTTGCCGGAGTTTCCCCTTCACACAGGGGACATAGCCGCAGAAATGGCAGCAGACAAGACTCTAAGCAGTATACTATCTTGGGTACACACGGGGTGGCTAGACAAAAGCCCGGGTCCTGAGTTCCAGAGCTACTTCACAAGGAGACATGAGCTCTCAGCTCATAAGGGTTGTATTCTTTGGGGGAACAGGGTCATTGTTCCCACCTCATTAAGGGAAGGAGTATTGCAATCGCTTCATGAAGGTCATCTGGGTATTGTTAGCAAGCTTTGGCAAGAACCTATTTATGGTGGTCAGGATTAGATAAAGCCATTGAGGCTCAAGTTCATGGGTGTTACACATGCCAGCAGTCTAGGCCTGAAATGCTGCACATGCCCATCCACAGGTGGGAGGAGACATACACATCCTGGTCGAGGATTCATATCGACTTCGCTGGGCCCTTTCAGGGACAGCTCTTTCTTATAGTGGTCGACAGCCACTCTAAATGGCAAGAAGTTATACCAATCACAAATATGACTACTGCTAGGACCATCCAGGTGCTTAGGAAACTCTTTGCAACGCACGGGCTACCAGATATCATAGTGTCCGATAACAGGGCCCAATTTACTTCAGCAGAATTTCAGGCTTTTCTGAGGGCAAACCTCATTAGGCATGTGACATCGGCTCCATTTCACCCATCTAGTAATGGGCAAGCCAAATGAATGGTACGCACCATGAAATAATCATTGAAATGCATAGTGACAGGGGACTGGTGCCACAGACTGGCTGACTTTTTGCTCTTCCAACATTCCACACCGTGCACAGCAACGGGCAAAAGCCCAGCAGAGCTGCACTGGGGGAGGCGACTAATCACGAAACTGGACAGGTTGCACCCAGACCGGGTGGCAGCTGAGGTCTCTCACCCAAAACCCTTGAGGGGGCTGCAAGTGGGTGACAGGGTGTGGGCCCAGAACTATGGGCATGGGAACTTTTGGGTGCCAGGGAAAATCACTAAAACTCTCTCATATGAAGTGGGCCTAGAGGGTGGGCGAGTTGTTCATTGCCATATCGATCAGCTTAGAAAGCATTTTCCAGAATGGCCACATAGCAAGGACTTTGTCCCAGGTCCCATCCACAGGCCGCAAACCGTCAGCCAGGCCGATCAATCCATATGTTCTGAGGTCCCAAGCAGTTGGAGCAATGGGGAGGTGGCCATAGGGGGGCAAAGCACAGGAGTGCAACATGGGGCCCCTGATGGAGAAATCCAACCAGAACACTACAGTCACTGTGCTAACTCTGCGGAAAGATTGGACTCTGGGGTGGGCTGACCGGAAATGGCCAGCCAGAGAATTATGAGTCAGCCAGACTTGCTTGAACCTATGGACCCTGGTGTACTAGCCTGGTGGGCAAGCTGGTAGACCAGAGAGTGCCTGGCTCTCCTAGGTGTTCCATGAGGGTTCGCAAGCCTCCTGCATATTTACAAGATTTTGTTCCAAAATAACTGAGCTATAATGTTGTATGTGTCATTGATTGCTGCTAGCCAGGACAGCCTCTGTATTAGCAAGTACGAAAAATGTGTACATTGGATATTATTTTTGTATCTCTGAAAAACTTGTAATTGCTGTAATCATTCCCCCTGTTATTATAATGTGTGTACATTCTAGGGGGAGGGGTGTAATGTATTGGGCTTTGTCTTGCTTAGGAATATCACATGGGGTTAATTGCTGGAAGGTTGCTCAAGCAGAGAAGCTGGCTAATGGCTCACAGCTCCTCAGACAACCCATCTCCAGCGCTGCCATTGGCTGCTTCTAGGGCGGCAATAGGTTGCTTTAAACATATTGGCCATCGCCTAGAGGCCAGGGTATAAGCTGCTGCATTCAGAGCCCTGTTTCCCAGTTCAGTTCCTGCAACCAATTAAAGAATGTTTCTTGCTGAACTCACTTGCCTCATCTCATCAATCAAGCAATGAATCCAGTATCTAACATCAACATCTTTTTTATATTGTGGCAACCAAGACTGGATGCAGTATTCCAAGTGTGGTCTTACCAAGCCATTGTAAAGTGGCATATACACTTCACATGATCTTGATTCTATTTCTTAATGCAGCCTAGGACTGCATTGGCTTTTTTGGCAGTTGCAGCACACTACTTGCACATATTTAAATGATTGTCCACTCCAAGATTCTTCTCGCAGTTACTATTATTGAGCCAGGTACAACCTATTCCATACCTCTGTATTTGGGTTTTCTTGTCTAAATGTAGAACCTTTCACCATTGAGTTTTGTTAGGTAGACCAATCTGCATAACTTTGTGCTGCTACTTGATCCAGAGAGTCTTTTATCACTCACCGAGATTTGTGCACTCAAGCTGCCATGCTTTACATTTGCTTGGGGATGCAGTTTGTGGATTAAATTGTCTGTGTGATGTGGCTTCACAGAAAACCCACAATGCTACTGGGAGTTGTTTTACACAAATGGCTTGCCACACAGCTGTGCCTCTATCTTCTTACATTTTAAGCAAGAACTGTCCTACAGTTGAACGAGCACATGAATTGAACTCCAGTGTACAAGCAATTGATTTACATACTTGCAGGTGTTATTTTTGACTTCTTCTTACAGTCAGGGTTCTGTGAACATGTTTTGTGACCAGCAAAAGATTTTACTTTTGTTAACTACCCATAAAAATAATACTTTTTCTGATTATTTGGGCACCAGACCACAGGAGAAAAAGTGTAAAACAATCCCCTTCTTATACAATATTTAAAAACAAGATAGTAATTCTATCTACATTTCATGCCCTGGGTCAAAGGATCATCTCTGAAAAGATGGTACCTCTTTAAATAGGTCAGAGTATTTCACTGAAGTAAGTTTAAAGTAGATATTTCTATATGGACATAGGAACCCACTGGCTGGTGACAACATATCCAAAGATTTGGCATATTTTGACATAGTCTGGATAACAGAGGCCAGAATCTTAGTCATTACAATATTTTGAACTTTCCACAAAATATTTGATACTGCAACATTTAATAAATTGATATAAAGTAAAATTGTTATAGCTAACTATATATAGCCAGGATTTCATAAAAGGTTATAAAGAGAAGATGGTGACATTATCACACAATGGTAAATACATGACACATTCTGCTGACATTTAAAAAGGCTTTTTTTGTCAAAGAGTTTCTTCTGCAATAACTACCCTCATTACTATGAAGATTGCATTAATTAGATGAAAATGTCTGTAAGTAATGGAAACTTTTGCTACTGGGTTCTCATTTATATAGTTGAGATAGCCTACTATGTAAAATGCCTTTTTGTGCCAGCTGGATTCATTTAAGGCAGAATACCTTTACAGGATGAGTGAAGATTTTTACACCTGTTATTCTGGACCATATAATTGCGATTTTAGAGTATTCAAGTGTTTACAGCTCTTTTCTAACTTTTCTAACTTTTCTAACTTTTCTAAACTTTTACATTTTAGCAGGAATTATTAACTTTTACATTTTAGCAGGAATTATTCAACAGCTTGCATTAGACTGACTTAGATTTTTATACCATGTTTATTTATTATTCATTTCTTTTAAACAATGCAGAAATTCAGGGAAGCAATCTCATACAAAACCTATCACAAGATGAATATTTTAAATGATCAGTTTGTGAACAGGAGCACAAGCTGGAACTTGTTCAGATTATGTCCTTGGCAAACACTTCAAACATGCAAAGAGAGAGGGGGGAGGGGGAGAGAGAGAAAGAACACAATACATTTTGGACATATGCTAAACATGTCTATTTTGGCGGAAAACTTATAGGTTACAAATTTCTTTTGAGAGAACATTATTAGGATTTTTCTGATTGACTGACTACAATGTTTTTCAAAAAGGGTATTACATTATTGATTTGTATTTTTAACAGTTCAGAGTTCAATTGTCCTTTGTTGACCATATATTCTACTGCTTTCAAACAGAATTTGATGAATATGGAATTTTTACACATTGTGGGGATGATTATTGTACCACTCAAGTGAACATTCAGAAAACAATTCCA
Source organism: Vipera ursinii (assembly GCF_947247035.1). NCBI lineage: Eukaryota > Metazoa > Chordata > Lepidosauria > Squamata > Viperidae > Vipera > Vipera ursinii. The sequence continues at coordinate 30,401,597 of NC_139521.1, forward strand.
GAATTGTCTTGAGGCTAAGACGGGGCCTTAGACCTTATTCATACCATCACTTGTAGAACTTCAAATGGAAAAGCATAAAGTCATGTCCTATTCCCCTTTCTACCCTACTTGATTCAGGCAGGAGTTGTAAGCTGGAAGTCATCAATGATTTGAAGTTTTATTCAAGTTATCAATATTTATTAACATTTTTCTTCCTACTACTAAAGGTTAAAATAATGATCCTGGATGGTATGGCAATGTTGTTTCAGCTCACTGAATCCAGTCCTGAAAGATCAGTCTGTGTTATTTACATCTTCAATGCCAAGAAATCTCTGACTATTTTTGTTCCAAGATAGCAAAGGGAATTATATAGGTACATTTTTATGAGGAAAATAATGTGGTTGTTTACTCTCTGTAGCATCCACGTTCTTGCATGCTTTTCTTCAGATTGCTTTTAAAGCAGTTCTTGCTTTTACAGCAGGGTTAACTATGGCCCAGCAATTTCAATGCTCAAATGGTGGTTTATATTAATTAGAGTTTATTCTAGCTGTACAGCTTATCCCTTAAATTTTAAACATCTTGATATTTGGAAAAGAACAGTCAATATATAAAGTCTAATGGGAGAAGCTGACATGGGCTGGTGGCATTGAATACAGTAAACTGTTTATCTAGTTGGTTTTTCTTCTTCACCATCTGAGCAACAAACCATAAGCAGTAAACCACAGTTCTATATACTGTACCCTGTCACCGAGCATAAAGTTTAACTTTACCAGAAAGAAATCAAAATAAAGCAATAACTGAAACAAGAACTAGATGAAGTAATTAAAAAAGTTGAAGCATGATTTATTTTAATGATTTGTTGTCTTTTCTAAATAACATTTTTCCTAGAAATGCTAATGTTTTATTCCACAAGTATTTGAAAAGCTAATCAAATATTCTAACTATAAACATTTCCATCTTTGTTCTATCAATATTTATAACTGGAAAACACACCATAGTTAGCAATACCTCAAGTCAGTGGAAAATACCACTTACAAATACAACACACAGCATAATAAGTTATTGTGTATCTCTAATATCCCATATGCAATTGAGAACAGAACTCCAAGTAAATTATGAAGGTCACATCTTTCCCGTGTAGAAATACAAAATATTTTTATAAACCCATCTGCTGACAAAAATAAGCTACCTTTTGGATTGATGCCTAGTTTTTGGAATCCAAACAGAATTTGCTTGCCAGTCTGCTGCTAAAGAACCAGATTACATAAATATTATGTGGAACATTTATTCTGAATACGCTGCCTATTCAACATAAAATGGAACAAACTTTTTTAAAATGGAAAATTTGAGCAAATACTTTAGTCACATATAGAGTAAATAAAATTTAAACCACTACAGTGCAAAATATGTAGCTTTTCAAGTGATAAATATATGTAATTCTAATGTCCTTCCTAATGAGCACAATTAATAGCTCCTAAATATAGTAAATCAGCTCCAAGCAATTCAAGAAAGGTTTGAGCATGAAAAGAATCTTATATGTCAGATTACGCAGAATCCATCCTAATATATTATTAATATGTTAAGTGAAAAATATTATGATGATATGAATTGCATCAAACAACAACTCAAGGAATTTATTATGTATCATGTGAATAGGTTTTTAATTAAATGCTTTTTAAAAAATGCACAA